>NW_022639462.1:829239-831937 GCF_010583005.1 Odontomachus brunneus | reverse complement strand
ATATATATATATATATATATATATATATATATATATATACATATATATATATATATATATATATATATATATATATATAAATATTTACTGCTACTATTTTCGAGTTAGGACAACTGAAAAATATGGCTTATATATATGTTACTACTACCATTTTCGCGTTAATGCATAACAAAGAATAAAAAAAAAGACGCAAATATAGCTGCGTAACGACGCTTAATGATTAAACATATTAAAAGAGAAGGAGCACGTGACAGAAGTACGTAATTCATTGGGATCAAGCATAAGCTCGTGCCAATGAGAGATTTTCGAATTCGGTGCTGACCAAGAAACGTCGAAGCTCGGGAGCGTTGGCGGTACACAAAAATAAAACTGTGACCGGTCGACGTCGACACACACCCACATACAGAGAGAGAGAGAGAGAGAGGGAGCGGGAGAGAGGGGGCTTTCTTGCGCGAGTGGCGCTTTCTTCGGGTTGGCAATCCTTCACAGTTAACGCCCCTAATCGTATTCATTAAAGTGCTCTCAATGCTTTTACACGGCTCTCAAGCTCCGCCACCACTTTCTCGCTCCCGCTTCTCGCAAACGCTTCTTCCTCGTCCCCCTCAATCCCACCACGTCCTTCCCCCCGTCGCTCCTTGTCGTGGTCCTTCCGCCTTACCGCTTTCAACGCCCAAGATTTCGAGCGGATTCTCTCTCGCTTGCCTCTCTCATCATTCTCTCTTCCTCGCTCTCGCGTTCGCACACTTCGGGTTAAATAAAATCTCTCTCTCTCTCTCTCTATTTTTCTCCTTTACCCGCGCGTACCCTTCTCGCGTCCCGCCGACACTCGTCTCTCTTACTCTCTCGTTCTCTTTCCGGGGCCGATGGTCGGGAGAGCTTTTAAGTTGGCAACAATACGCGGATTTATAAACCAGAGGCACCGGCATTGTTATCGGCGAGTGATTGGAAGGCGTCGTTTCGACACTGGCCGAATACCAACCATCGGTTGCCCGGCCATTGTTGACCCCTTTATCTTGGAAATTCGCGGTGCTACGATCTCCACCTTCCGTCCGTACGCGTACGTCCGTCCGTCCGTCCGTTCAGGGACTCGCTAAATCACTCGGTTTTATTGATGGACCGCGGGCAGAAAGGCGCACGCCGGAACGGGCCAGCGCCCCGGTATCACGGTTCCTGATAAACGGCCCATTGTGGGCCGTCTTTTCTTCATGGCTCCTTAGTGTGTCGCGCGCGCGCGCGCACCGCAGTTCCGTCCGTTTTCCTATTCGAGCACGGATACCTGCCGAATCGGATTTACTCGTTCGCCTGTCGTATGCATGTCGGGGATGCGGATTGATATAACACGGACGCGCCGTGGAACGACAGCTCGGTCGCACCTTTCTCTCCGCGGCTCGAAAGATCCCCGTTACGTCTCTTAATAGTGTCTCGGTTGGTGGCAAGGAACGCGATTAATTAGATCTCCTGTCGTCGGTGTTTGTTTTGGTACTTACTGCAGCCTAATAGCGACGGGCAGCAGACAAAAAGAGAGCAGGTAGAGTCAGAGGTGAAGGTCGGCAGGCGAAGGGTCAAAGTCGGGTCTGATCTGAACGCACCGGTGGAGAGAATGAGAGAGAGAAAGAAAGAGAGTAGAGTAGAGTAGAGAGAGAGAGATAGGAAGAGAGGCGGCGGCGGCAGCCGTTCAGAATATGCAGATGGGATTTCGAGACCTAGACCGCGTTTAACTACCCCATGCTGTGTCGGCGTCAACGCTCGTCGCCGACGCGTTTTCTCACCCTAACGTCTGTGTTTCACGTTTTCTATATATACCGCGGTAGCCTTAATGCCGAGCACGTGGATGCGCGTCGATCTCGCCGAATTATATGCGCTGGTGACAGTAGCCGTCGTACAATGGGGTACCAGGGTGAATCGCGTTTCTATTCCCGGCCCGCAAGCTGACTTTCCCATGATGTGCTCGTAATCAGATCATCTCTGTCCCGCACACCCTGCCGTACTGTAGCGTACCGTGCCACACCATACCCGAGCCCTATTCCCGCGCTACCCTATAACATTGTGTAGCCGCCCGCCACACCGTTAGCCCTCTCTTCTATCGGCTGTCTCACACACGCGCACAATCTGCACCCTAATCCCTGCGAATTTTCTAACTAACTGCTTTTTGAGCCGCCGCTCAGCCGAATAATCAATCTAATGATTAGTCTTTGTTACGGGGGGCAACGGCGGACGTATTGTGTTACCGCGTATTGTGCGCGTGTATTGTGTCACCGAATAACCTCACAACTGATCCGTTTCATTAGTACTTGAAAAATACGTACATTGTTAATAAATTTAGATTCACACGAAGAGCGAACGGGAATCGATGTTTCAACTTTATGCATAAATTGACAATTGCGAGAATGCGTTCTTCTGAAATAGTTACAAGCCGTAAACGGCATTTTGGAGTTGTTTCTTGCACGCGAGGCGACACTGCGACAACTATTCGCCCGGGCTTGCGGTCGCGCGTGGATTCTTGTACGCGCCAAAATAATGCACGACGCCATTGTTTCCCGCACAAAGAACTATCGATTTTGGAGAGCGTCCGGCACGTGTCCCAAATACCGGGACACGTGCCGATCCGTTCGGGTGCGAAGAATCGCAAGATGCGCGACTAGGGGGGAGGGAGAGAGAGAGAGAGAGAGAGAGAGAGAGAGAGAGAGAGAGAGAGAGA
>NW_022639462.1:828038-829150 GCF_010583005.1 Odontomachus brunneus | reverse complement strand
GAGAGAGAGAGAGAGAGAGAGAGAGAGAGAGAGAGAGAGAGAAAGAGAGATATCGCGCTCTACACCGATTCAGCCGCACGCGTCTCCGCGTTTGCATCACCGTTTACTACGTTACGCGCGCGCGTATCGACCCCACGTGCGCGCGAATACGAGCTTGCCCTTCGCAGCCCGCCGTTGGAAGCAATCTTCCATCGATCTAATCCGTAATTACGCCACTGAAAGAGCGACCCCGGAGTCACGGACACCTCGATAGCGGAGAAATCGAGTGCTCCAATCATTTTTCAGACGGGTAGCTTTCTTCACGCGATCAACTGTCGCGGCATGTACCCTCATCTCTCTCTCTCTCTCTCTCTCTCTCTCTCTCTCTCTCTCTCATCCTCTCGAAAGAGAGAGAGTGGAAATGACATCTTTTGTATAAACGTTATTAACACTATTGAGGTCGGAGCAAGAGATCTATTGTATATTCATCAAGGTCGTGGAGTAGAGTTCTCGCCGATCGAAACAGACTCACCGCGAGCTGCAATTCGCATTTGGGGAAAGATGTTCCCCGAAACCCCATTTCGGCGCATTAACAAAATACTGGAGCATAACTAATAATATCATTATGGGATGTAAGCTTATAGGCACACCCTCAAAGGGCTTCCTCGCAGTCCCCGATACATTCACGCGGCTTCATCTGTAATACCCGAGCGTAACGGCTGTAACAGTTCCGCGTGTAGGTTCGCTCACACGCTTCTTTGCCGCGCTAATCTGTCTCTAATCGCGTACCGACTTTGTCACCACCGTTCCCCCCCTCCCCCGGTGGTTCAATGCGAGCCAGCGTGAAGAATCCGCGCGCCCCTCGTGGCCCTCTCGCAACACAACGGTAAACAAGCGGCCGGGTTTTTCTTTGCACAATATGTTGCAGGACCATTACTTAGTCGTGGCAACCTCCGTTCTCGCGGGGAGAGTGGCTCTTACCTAAATAACCACTCAGTCACTCGCAGACTTAGCCGGAGAGGACGGCAGGCGGTGAGGGAGGAATAGAGGAGGAAAGAGCAAGAGCGAAGGAGAGAGAGAGAGAGAGAGAGAGATAGTGAGAGAGAGGGAGAGAGAGAGAGAGAGAGAGAGAG
>NW_022639462.1:825770-826880 GCF_010583005.1 Odontomachus brunneus | reverse complement strand
GAGAGAGAGAGAGAGAGAGAGAGAGAGAGAGAGAGAGAGAAAGAGAGATATCGCGCTCTACACCGATTCAGCCGCACGCGTCTCCGCGTTTGCATCACCGTTTACTACGTTACGCGCGCGCGTATCGACCCCACGTGCGCGCGAATACGAGCTTGCCCTTCGCAGCCCGCCGTTGGAAGCAATCTTCCATCGATCTAATCCGTAATTACGCCACTGAAAGAGCGACCCCGGAGTCACGGACACCTCGATAGCGGAGAAATCGAGTGCTCCAATCATTTTTCAGACGGGTAGCTTTCTTCACGCGATCAACTGTCGCGGCATGTACCCTCATCTCTCTCTCTCTCTCTCTCTCTCTCTCTCTCTCTCTCTCTCATCCTCTCGAAAGAGAGAGAGTGGAAATGACATCTTTTGTATAAACGTTATTAACACTATTGAGGTCGGAGCAAGAGATCTATTGTATATTCATCAAGGTCGTGGAGTAGAGTTCTCGCCGATCGAAACAGACTCACCGCGAGCTGCAATTCGCATTTGGGGAAAGATGTTCCCCGAAACCCCATTTCGGCGCATTAACAAAATACTGGAGCATAACTAATAATATCATTATGGGATGTAAGCTTATAGGCACACCCTCAAAGGGCTTCCTCGCAGTCCCCGATACATTCACGCGGCTTCATCTGTAATACCCGAGCGTAACGGCTGTAACAGTTCCGCGTGTAGGTTCGCTCACACGCTTCTTTGCCGCGCTAATCTGTCTCTAATCGCGTACCGACTTTGTCACCACCGTTCCCCCCCTCCCCCGGTGGTTCAATGCGAGCCAGCGTGAAGAATCCGCGCGCCCCTCGTGGCCCTCTCGCAACACAACGGTAAACAAGCGGCCGGGTTTTTCTTTGCACAATATGTTGCAGGACCATTACTTAGTCGTGGCAACCTCCGTTCTCGCGGGGAGAGTGGCTCTTACCTAAATAACCACTCAGTCACTCGCAGACTTAGCCGGAGAGGACGGCAGGCGGTGAGGGAGGAATAGAGGAGGAAAGAGCAAGAGCGAAGGAGAGAGAGAGAGAGAGAGAGAGATAGTGAGAGAGAGGGAGAGAGAGAGAGAGAGAGAGAGAG
>NW_022639462.1:820818-823695 GCF_010583005.1 Odontomachus brunneus | reverse complement strand
GAGAGAGAGAGAGAGAGAGAGAGAGAGAGAGAGAGAGAGAGATCGGAGGTGGGAACGGGGGTGGATAAAGGATGTGAGGCGCGGGGCAAGCGAGCAGCTCGACCGGCGGGGGTGGCCCCGATACTATTACGTGATGTAAGAGTAACCGGGCATCTAGAAACCACCCCGTCAGATTAACGAGGCCATTCTCCGATTGATTTCTCGAGGAGCGCGCTTCGACCGTTAACTTCTATATCGCGCTCGCGAAGGTGGAGGAGCGACTGCTTTTTGCGCGATCCGATGTATAGGGTGATATCGAGCCCAGCCTTCGGGGAGTTACAACCATTAGACGGATTATTTCATCTCAATTCGAAGCGGATCTCTTCGCGACGAAAATATTATTATCGTTTTCTTTAACCGTCGTCTTTCGACGCGACATTGGCAATCCGGAGTAAATTCTCACCTGTTTAAAATAATAACAAGGTGCCAATATCTGGACTTTGATATAACACAGTAGTATCCAAATCTGGACATCCTTATTGTTTTGACTTTTTTTCAATCTAAATATTTGAACTTCCAACGTATATATAGGAGAAGTATATCTATGCATGTATTCTCCCTACATTGAAGATTTTAGTATTCTTATTTAAAGGCCAAAACAACAAAAATGTCCAGAGTTAGATGTCAGTGTTGTTAGTGTCCAGGCATCTTTCATCCTGTGGATAGTACCGAATGAAGAATCATGAGGCTACGACGATCATGAATTTCGTACACGAAGGAAACGATAGTACACGCGTTACTCTGAAAAGTCGGACGTGGGGGAGCAGAGTCCTGGTAAATATCGTTGTCATAGTCCTGGGATATCGCAATGGAGGAATAATTCGCACACGCGGAGTCTCTGGACTCGTCGATTTCGCGGTAACGTAACACGCGAAACGCATCGAGTGGCGTTATTCGCGTTACAGAGAAGCGGAAGTCGAGACATTGAGGGGGCCGAGAGAACGCGCAAAAGGAGGCGAGACGAGACGAGACGAGACACGTAATGGCGTGTCGGAGTTAACCGGTTGATAACCATCGGCTATAATTAACTCGAGCGAACCGGTGAACGAGCTCCAAACCCGCTAACTGCACCGAGCCGCAACTACGAGTTTATGTTACGTACACGCTGTGTGTGTGTATACGCGAGCGAGCGAGCGCGCGAGTGTTTGTGTAGAGCTCCTTGCCCTTTTGGCGATCGCGAGGTCCTTGACGAGGTCGCACGATGCACCCTGCAGCCTTCAGTCGCAGAGAGGAACCGGCTGTAATCGGAATTACGTTCGAGTGCACTATGTGTCGAGGGTACGCGAGCACAGGGTCACCCGCGTGTGTGATAATGTCTGTTTTACGGCCGGATGGCTTCGCTAACCGACGATAATGTTGCTCGCGCGTGAATGAGACGGTCTATCAGAGTCGTAGGAGCAAGCAACGTCGTTACGTGCGGCAATACCGTCGCTAGAGGGTGTCGAGAACGCGAAGCGCCGCGGTTCGTTGTAGCAAAGAAAGATGCCCCTAGCGGGAGAAGGGATGGGCAGAAATTCACGGATAACAACGCGCGGACGAAGCGGAGGGTTTCACCGAGAATAAGAGCGTGAATAATTAACGAGTCGCGTTTGGCAGCCGGACGGCGATCCTTTCGCAAATGAAGCCGCAATTTTCGCTAAGAAGCGCTCGGCTTTTTGCTCCTTTTTCCCCGCTTTCACGGCAGCAGCCCGCTGCCGACTCGACTCTCGTCGGCTCGATCAGGGGGTTGCTTGCCGCCAAGAGGAAGGAAGGCTACGGCGCGCCGCGCAATCATCGGCTAGTCTTTTAATTTCCTATATTGGGGCGAGAGGGAGGACGTGTGTACCGGCGGATGGTTGTTGGTGTACGGACAAGCACATATGTGAGAGCGACGTGAGTACCAGTGGCGGACGCACGACGACCACGGGCCTCACACGCCCCGAACACGGGGCTGAACACGATTTCTCGCGAGTTATTCCGCGTTTCGCGCCGAGTCCACGTCGGGACCTAAGGATCCGCCGTTGTCGGACTGACTCGTTTATTCTGCGACGTCCTGTACATTTATATTAGAGGCCGCGGATTATACCACGCCTAGGGCGTCAAACTGTCTTGACCCGTCACTGACGCGAGGATGAAGGGTCGGCAGGGGAGAGAAAGGAAGCGGAGTGGTGGCGAGCGAAAGAGCGACAGAGAGGAAGGGTGGGACGAAGCGATAGCGAGGAAGATGGAGACAGGGAGAGCGTGGGTGAAGGGTGAAGAGAGAGAGAAAGAGAAAGAGAGAGAGAGAGAGAGAGAGAGAGAGAGAGAGGGAGAGTGAAGGAGAAGGGTGGAGGGTGGCAAAGAGGGGGAGAGAAGGAGATGGAGCGATGGCTCGTGCGCGAGGGTCGGCACGGAGTGGTAATTGGCTGTCAGTGCTTCCCAGTCCTACCAACCGCCCAACAACCCCGAGAGATTGGTATCGCTTATAATTAACTTCTCCGTGCCACGAAGCCACCGTTTCCATCGGCGTCCACGGAGGAGAAGGGGCGGGGGAGGGAGAGGGAGAGAGGGAGGTAGCTAGCTGGAAAACAGAAGTATAGAAGGTCGCCGAGTAGAGCGGCAGGGTGCACGGGGGTTGCTCCGTACACGAGGTGGACGGCAGCGGGTGTTTCTGGACGGTCCGGAAGTCCGTCGGATGACTGGATGCGGGTAGCCGGATATCCGCGAGATCTCCACGCCACCACGGCGACACGTAGCACGCGCAGCTCGGGGGGAAAAGTCTCAAAGATTCAGCAGTAGGTCACTGCGTTTGAGTGCTTTCGCGTTTTCCACTCGAGTAGAGAGAAAGAGAGAGAGAGAGAGAGAGAGAGAGAGAGAGAG
>NW_022639462.1:813443-818664 GCF_010583005.1 Odontomachus brunneus | reverse complement strand
GAGAGAGAGAGAGAGAGAGAGAGAGAGAGAGAGAGAGAGAGAGAGAGAGAGAGAGACAGAATTAATGATAAAGGTTGCGCTAATGTTGCGTTGGTGTGAGCGGCAGTTTAGCCCTCCTCGTGTCGCCAACGTCAACTCCATGTTTTGTTTCTTTTTCACTTCTTTATTTGCTTCTAATTAGTACATCGCGCGCGCAAACATATGAGGGTGTTACCCGCGCCTCGTGCGCACCAGCGGCGGCGGCGGCTTCATCGCGACGCCGAGCGACGTCAGCGACGTCAGCGACGGGCCGAAGCTAAGTGCGTGCGGGTTGCAAATCAGCGGGCTAACGAACTCACAGCATCCGCGCGGCGGGTTGGTTACCGCCGTGGAATACGACGTGAGTCCGGGGCATCAACCGCTGCGTCGAGCGTGTACCACCCGCCGCACATACACCCCCCTCTCCCACCCCTCCTCGCCCGCCCCGCCGCCGCCCGGCATATAGGATCCACGGAATATCAGTGCAACCCTCCGGTAACTAGTTTCTGAGCAGGTCACCCCAATTAACGTTTCCACGTACAGCACGACCGCCCCTATCCTCCCTTTCACCCTCTCTCTCTCTCTCTCTTTCTCTGTCTAACTCTCCCTCAGTCTCTCCCGCTTTCCCTCGCGAGCTCTTCTCCCTCCTGATTCCGAGCCTCCTACGTTCCACCACTTTCCGCTGTGCGCCGCGCCGCGGTAAGTCTCCCAGAAACTTATAATTGCGAAAGGAGTCGGCAATTATAATTGCCTCAGACCGACGGAGACGGCTGTAATTATCCAAAAAGTCGGTGCTCCGCGCCGCTCCGCTCCGCTGCTACGAGCGCGCTCGCTCGAGTACCGCAACCACGCGCTGGGCTCTGCGGCTATCGCGCTCTCTTGCCCGTAGCTGCACGTAGTTTTCTCCAAATCGCGGGGATTAAGGAGAATAACGGACGAGGGCGAGAGAGCGCGTTTGCGCTCGGTGGAAAATTTCGCGCAGCTCCGAGCATAGACACGGCACGGATAGACAGGCGCCCGGGAGGGGGAGGGGAAAGGGAGTAGGGCGGCGCGGCCGGGGGGTCTCAAATTAAAGTTCGTTAATTATTTGCATTCTTCGGTCCGAAGCAGTTCAAAACCGAAACCGAGCGCGCCCGGCGCGCCCGGCTATTAATGCCGAGAAAATAGCGGGGCATTGTTGCGGGCTCGCGCACTTGCACCGATATTCCGCCGGTGAGATCGCACACTTTTTTTCTCTTTTTGGGGAACGCGCGCGCGAACAAGTGACAAACGATTTGATGCCTCTGGACGCGTGTCGGGCGTGTTACACCGTTACGAACTATCGCGCGATCGCGGATCGAAATGGTCCGTGTGCGCCCGGGACCGTACGGAAATCGGCATGTAAAAAGCCGTCAGAGCGCGGCGCGCAGATATCCTCGTCCGCCCGGCGGAAAAAGCCCTCGCAATAAAATTCGTCGCGCCAAATCGAGTTTCTCCGTTTGCCCGGTTTGGCGGCGTTTTTGATTAAGTTCGCTCGGGCGGAGGCATTTAACGGAAAGGCATCCTGCGCCCCGGCCACAATCGGTAAACTGATTAAAATATAATCTCGGCCGGACGGCAGACAAACAATCGACACGATCGCGCGTATCGACTGGCCGTCGTCGGGCTGCGGGCTCGATTCTCGCGCGGGTGAGCAAGGAAATTTAGCCGGCGAGATATTCGATTTCGCCCGTTGACCTCTCGATATTCATCATCGGCCCGCTCGGAACGAATTAAAACAAAACCGAAGTAATTTAACGCTATTCAATCAGGGCGACTTACGTGCGCGCACCGCGCGTTTTACGCTAATTGCGGCGTGTCTGGAATATCGTATTCTCGCTGATAGGAGTGTCTCGTGGCGCGTTATCGCGGAATGCGAGAATCAAATAGTCGCGCCGCGGATGTGCGTTCCTACAAGCTGTTTTTGTATTTTCACTGTGGATCTGTTCGTTTAACCCGCGATCTCTTCGCATTTCAAATATCCTGATGGACTGATGTGCGTAAGTCTCACGACAATCTTAAGTGGATTAGATTACGAAATTCAGCAACGTTGAGTCCTTTATGACTCATCAGACCGCACTCATATTTAAAAGAAATTAATGAAGGAGAGCGGCCAAGCTGTCATAAGCTTCTGGCCTCATTTTGTGACATTCGAAATCTTAAATTGTGTTCTAATAAAATTATAGTTATTGATGGATAAATTTTAAAGATATGTAAGAATCAGTGATACGCCTCATCCTATTTGGGAGAAAATGGCTCAAAAAGAATAGCAAAACCAACATGACGCTTCCAGCGGTACATACAAGCATTTTATTAGAATAATGGTAAGGTTTTCTACACTTACAGTTTACCCACGCAACACAAATGTTAGTAATAAGTCGGTTGCAGATGCACTAATGCGTTTCTATCAAATTCTATTTGATTCTATTTCTATTTCTGTTCCAATGGAATTGACCAATCGCGTATCGCATATCGCATTTGTCAATTCTATAACTAATAAGAAATACAATTGATCAATTTCGTCGCAATAACCAGCCGGTTAAGTTAACTAAAATTGGTAGAAACGGGCATAAGGACGATTTTTACTAAGCTCCGATTAACTTGATCGTCGATTAAGTCCACTGGAACAGCAAATAGTTATTGACCAATTCTGCTAGCTACCACGGAATTAATCGACGATTAAGTTAATAAGAACTTGGTAAAAGTCACCCTAAATTAATAAATATTAGCATTTATAATCTATATTATTTCATTGATACAAATACTTTCCTCTCATTTTTTACAATGTTTCCCATATGTTTCCTCTAAGAATCCTGACGATACTGTTTATTTCCATATCTTGGGTCAAAAAAATATGTATTCTATGGAAATAGTATCGCCCATTTTCTTCTAAATGATGAGGTGCATCGCTTTGCTATTCGTATATGTTTAATCCACTTTTGAATATAGCTGCAATTTTATCAAAAGAATAATTCAAGATTGCCGCAAAATGGAGCTAAACTTAATCGCAAATTTTTCTCCAAACTTACACTTAGATTTTCATTACATTACACATTATTATTGTGACATAATATGTCATGATTAGTGTAATATAGAAATTCAAGAGTAACTTTTAGTAAATTTGTTGCTGCATCGATACAACAAAAATTTCACATTTGTTTGACACAAATTTCATAATTAGTTCAATACAGTGTATTTGCCTCATAAATGTAATTAAAAAGATTGTAAAGTCTCCATCATCGATCTTCTCGCGTTGTGACAATCACAAAAGTCCATCTGGGTAGATGGGTGCGTTTTCCCGATTTCGCTGCGGAAGAGAGGAAGCGAGAAGAATCAAGATGCGAAAATATGTAGCTGAAAGGTGCGGGCCTCGTGTCTCGGGTCCCCGTTGTGATTAGCGCGCCCCATCTAGCGATTCGAGCGGCATTTTTAATCGCGTCTTCCGAGACTCGGCCGATCTCGTTAGAACTTTCGTCGTAAAGGCGGGATTTTCCGGGATGTCTTATAAATTTAGCACGCACTCGTGACGTTGGTTTCGAAAAATCATCAGACGCCTGGGAGGAGAGAAAGGCCACCACCATCACCACCACCAACGCTATCACCGCCGCCGCCGCCGCCGCCGCCGCCACCGCTCGTTGGCGATTGCGGATGCCTTCTTCACGGCCCCCGATGTAATTTTCTGAATGACTGCGTAATTAAAACTCTAATTTCCTGCGCTTAATTGACCGGAGTCTTGGTTCCCCCTTTGCTCGGTGCCTCCAGTCCCCCGCGGCCCCCGGTTCCTCTCCCTGGGTCGCCCGGCTCGCCCACCAGTCACGCCGCTCGCTTGCTCGCTCACTCGCTCGCTCGCTCGCTCTCTCGCCCCTTACGACCTCGTAAAGACGCAAAGAAGGTGGAGGTGGGTGAGACACGATTGCCATCCCTGAGGCACCTTTCGAGGAGGTTCGGTGTATGCTCGGGCGCCGACTCGCGAATTACCTGCGCGATACGACGGGACGAGCGCGCGGATTTGGGCGAATACGCAGCCGGGAGAGCACGCCGTTCTGGCGGAAAAGACGATTTTCCGTGCGGGACCGTTCGATACCCTTGAAATCCCGGTGACGTCACGGCGAACGGAAAGCGCGTCGCCGTCGTCGGGCTACGTGCTCGATGGGAACAGAAAATCAAGAAGGAAACCGCGCGTACGGTTACAATTAGGAAAATAGATTTTAAATCCGCACTGAGAAGACGGATGTCGGCGGGTAAGGGTCGACGCGAACAGCCGCGAGGGGGCTGCGCGTGACAGAGGACGGTGGTGCGAGGCGGGCAGGGGAAGGGAGAGGCAAGAGGAGCTGGAACTCCAATGGAAATTAATTCATTACTCTAATGCATTGAGCGAGAGAGAATGGGCCAGGCGCTGAAGCGTCGAGCGCCAAGCATTTCGCTAAAGATGGATGTCTCGTTTTCATTTCGAAAATTAACACTCTTCGCTACTTTCTGTTACTTTCCCAACCCGTCACGACTCCTCCCCCTTCCTCTCTTGTATCCCGTCCCATCTCGTTCGCGTTTTCTCATTGCGCGAACCCTGTCTAAGGGATAAGGCTTCACGGAGCAATTCGGCTCTCGGGGGTTTTCGGAGAAACGAGCAAACGAGTATACTCATTCGCTCGCGGATCACTTTAGCCGAAAAAGAAGCAACGTTGCAATCCGAAATTGAAAACTGAGGACTTGTCGTATTCGCCTTCTGGTCGTGTACGCGGAGTAAGACGTCGAAAGTAGCGTGCGAAATGATTTTCGCGCAAATTGACGTCACTCCCGACGAGCGACGCGAGATCTTTTTACCTTTCGGCGTTCCGGCCGACCCTTTTGCGCGGAGCCTTCGCGCAGCTAACGGTCTCCACGGTTCGTACTTCCTTTCCGCGGGGCGCTTTATGCGTTCCGTTTTGCGACCGCGGCTCCTTGGCCGATGGCGGTGTTCGCGAGGTGCGTAGCGCGCTCGTTAACGTATTCATGGGTTTATGGGACAATTAACCCTTTGAGGGACAGTTTAATTACAGAAGTGATTAAACATCTTAACGTACAAACTCGGTGGGCTCCGGACGACGTATATGCATTCGCAACGCGACGTGGCAGGCAGGCAGGCAGGCGAGCGGGCGGGCGGGCGAACAAACGACCGAATGAACAGACGGACGGACGACAGCGCGTC
>NW_022639462.1:806971-813433 GCF_010583005.1 Odontomachus brunneus | reverse complement strand
GGGCGGGCGGGCGGGTTGGTTGGCGTGGCAGGGGCGAGAGTCGGGGACGAGGGAGGCAAGCCAGGCAGGCTGTTACCAATTAACATACTAATGACACGAACCGCTTTTCGAGGGCCGGTGTAACCGGCCGGTCTCCGCAGAGTTTCGTGTCGGTGCGTGCGTGTGCCGATACACACGTGCAAGTGTGTGCATACGCGCGCGCGCACGCACACTCGTGTGCGTACTTAAGAATCGTCGCGATCGCGGATGACGTCGGTCGACAGAATCGATCCCATAATTGAATCGGTCGTTTTGCAACTCCGCTCGCAATCTATATCCGTACCCGACAGTTAGCGTTAATTGCGGAGCTTTAATTTTCCAAACCCGCCTTAATCTCGCATTCACACGGCTCACAGCGCAGAATTGTAGGATTATGATCCCGGGGGTGAAACACTCGCGGGGCGGATATTTAACACGGCGACGGTATTTATTTTGATTATAAAGCGAGATTCTCTCGCGTCTTTTACGAGGAGACGTCTAATTAGGGAGTAAACATTAAGCCGCGTGCGCGCGCGCGCGCGCGCGCGGATGCAACCGGTGCGCGCGGTCGTCTTTTCGAGGATATTCCCGTGGAGGAGAAGGAGGAGGAGGAAGAGAAAAACGAAGAGGAGGAGGAGAGCGTTGCGCCACCGTAAAAATCCACAGACTTTTCCGCGAGGAGTTTAATTAAACGTTTATCGGTGAGCAATTACGCGTCTCGGATCGTAGCGCTGAAATGCCGCGACGAAGCGCGCGCGCGCGAGCGATTCTCGATAGTAAATCTTGCTCGACACGATTGAATTTCACGATATTGTGTATCTTTACGGTAGAGCGAGATGTGGAAGCGCGAGCGCGCACCGCGGGGCAGGCGGCGCGGGGGGTCGAGACGAGGGGTTGAGTACGCTAGATTTAATTAGCTGATTATAATGTTTATTTAATTAATATAATTGGCAAAGCCCCGCGAGCGTGTGTATAGACTTACACGGACGCCCCCGCGGCCATTCCGCCGGCGTTGCATTTAATGACATCCATTAACGAACATTTACATTAGCAGTAATTATTATCGCGAGGGCGACGTCAGTGCGCGCGAACCGACCGAGGAATTTTCGGGCACTCGTTACCGGGTGTGGAGGCCGATAAAAGCGACGATTACACTCCCACCCTCTCTTCCTCCCTCTCTCTCCCTCTCTCTCTCTCTCTCTCTTTCTATTCTACTCTGCTCTGCTTCCTCTCGCTCGTGTCCGCGAGCGCGCGATTATTAACAATATTTTGTTAAACTTTCCGCGCGCGCTACGCCATATAAAACCCGAGCGACGCCGAAATCACTGTTTAACCGATATTCGTTACTTGATATTAATTGAGCGTTTACGCCGACGCGATGTTTGTTGTTCGATACTGCTTCCGGGCAGCAATATGCAGTGTAAATATATGCGGCGTGATAGCTGGCGGAACAAGTATTTCGACGATGCCGTATTTTTCGGCATCGTCCACGCGATGGCGAACTTAACACGTAGCAATATCGCACTTTTCCGCACAATTCTTCATCAGTTTTTTGTCACGCATCTTGAAAAATCGTTTGCGCAGAAAATTACCATCGAGTCATTACAGTTTAGTTAGTTTAGCTCTTAAATGTGTTTAATTTTTCTACTCACAACTAATACAAATTTTATATATATATATATTTTTTGTATTTTATTTTTCAGCATTCCGCAAAGAAAGTAACGGTATAAAGGGAAACCTAGATACGCTTCCAAGGGGAATCGCGCGGATATGTTTAATCGCCACTGAAGAGGTTAAGGCTGAATGCTAGAGATACCGATATAACATAGTTTCGTAATTTCTTTCTGTTTTTCTAATTGGATGCGTCAAATAAAAATGCGAAATTGCTTTTACAGGATAATAACACAAACGTTAATGAATGAGCGTTTGATGCTGACACACACACACACACACACACACACACACACACACACACAGAAATTAACAAAAAAATGTTTTATTTACCGAACGATTATAAAAAAATGTTTATTTATTTAATGTAACTATTAAGCATCATCCACTCATTAACGTTTGTACTTTCACTCTGTAAAAATATTTTCAATTTGATGCTTCCAGAAGAAAAGAAAAGACTATGGCCGATACTCATAGTCCAATCTTATATTTAAGATCGTATTAAATACTGTTTCAAGATGTCATGAACCAATCACAGAACCGTATTCGCATCTTAAGACATTTCTTAAGGTAGTACTATCGCGATAGTACTATCAAAAAGTTTAGTCCTACAGTAGAAAAAAAAAGTTCCTTCTTGGTTACGTGCGCAACCAATTGATTTTGACTGAAACTGTCTCTACTACACACACACATAACAGTGACGCGTCCCAACGAACACACACTTACACATGCGTTGTTGCTACACTTCACGCTTCAATTTTTCGTACTTACAATAATACTAGATTAAGACATTTAGACGTCGATATCTTTAAAACTATGTGGTAAAAAATTTTGATATTTTTATTATATCCGTATAATTAGTCTTGAATATTATTGTAGTTTTTCATAAAACTCTTGGATGTAGTTTGACGACCAGAATTAGAAATATTTTATCGGGAGCTATTTTCGTAATGCGATACACGTTAAAAGTGCCAACTTTGACTTTCGTTATCTCAGCTTTTGCATGGTCAATCTATTTCTAATTGCACCAGTAATTAGATAATATTAAAATTTATATATAGTGCATTAGATAATATTAAAATTTATATATAGTGTAAATTTCAACGAATTCTTGGATAATTCATTTTGTGCATGTACTATCTTAAGACAGTCTTGAAATAAGATTCGACTATGAATACCGGCCTATGGAACTACGTTATGTCGGCATTCAGAGCATACCTTTAACATCAATTTAAGAAACCTGCAGAAAGCTGGCGATCCGTGAGGAAGTATAGTGGCGCCCACTTCGCGCATCCCGCGTGACGTGATCTCCGCTATGACGTAAGAGACGCGCGCGCGGCGACAGCGTAACGCGCGCTCCGCAGCGACGGCGATCCCCTGTATTCCGTGTTACCCTTCACGGGTAGAGAAAGAGAGAAAGAGAGAGAGAGAGAGAGAGAGTGAGAGCGCGGGAGCGAGACTCACGGATATATACATTGGCGCGCACGTCGCGCCGCGTCGTGTCGTGTCGGTCGCTCCCGGCGAGTGTCGTGTCGCGGCGCGGCGCGGCGCGGCGCGCGTCGCTCCTCACTTCGCGTCGGAACGCCGCAGCGAGTGGACGTGTGTTCGAATTAATTGCGCGTCAGCAGCGAGAGAGAGACAGAGGCAGCGAGAGAGAAAGAGAGAGAGAGGTCGCGCCGGCAGCGCGGTGGCGCGCAGCGACACTAACGGCCGCGGGTTGGTACGCCTCAGTGCACGATTGGCGCAGCGACGGACGGTTCGCGACGACGAGCACGATTTGGCGGCGATTGACGCGCGAATATATCCCGCGAAGTGTTCGGCGGCGGCGGCACGCGTGCAACGGATCGATCGTGACCGCGGGCCTCAGTGAGTCCGGATATCGGGAATTCTAGTTTCTGTGTGAAACGCCGCGCTCTCGCGCAGATCCTCGTGTATTCGCGCGGCTCCGTTACAACGACGTCGCCGACAACGACGATCACGACAACGACGACAACGACGACGACGACCACGACGACCACGACGACCACGACGGCAACGACGGCGACGGCGGCGGTGCAGAAGACGACGACGGGCTTGTGCTTCATGAGTGCTCCGGACATCGCCACACTGCTTCGAGGGGACGACGACGACTACCTGTCGCGAGGATTTTCCTGCGCGGATCATCGGCTGGCGGCACCCGCGTCTTCGCATTGGTGAGTGCAATAACATGTCTGAAGTTGTATATATGCATGCGTGTATGTCGCGCGCGCAGGATGGACGGCACGCTAATAATTAACGCATCTGACAGGTGATAACAGGCGCCGTGCAATTCGTGGGGGGAGATCGCGGCAGTAGGTGGTGCGCGAACGATAAATGGTGATAAGTTAGTTTTACGCCGGGCGTTAATATGTAGAATTGTCAGTGCGAATCGAGATTAAAGGGTGCCGAGCGTCTTTCTCGCGGCCGAGGTGAAGATAGTCGCGTACGGGTCGCCCGGTGACGCGCGATTTCAGGTGCTATTTGTTTTTGTGTTCACGCGCGTGGAGTTGCTGCGATTTGTAAACACAACAGTCGCGTGGAACTTTAAAGCGCGCTCCGCGCGCGCTGTTTTTCTTTCGTTGTAAACACCGTACGCATACATCTATCTCTCTTTTTCTTATGCTTTCGTTCCGGTGGAAACTTCCAGAACGCGTGACACAACCTGTCTATTTCTTTTACTCGCTCATGTATCGAACTTGGAGCCGGGTTTCGAAGCATTCGAACGATACAATGCCGATGTCGTAACGATTTCATGACAAAACTTATATTATCGGTTTATGATCGCCGCCAATGTCGCGACGGGCCGTATATACATTAGCGGTTCACGACGTGGCCGCGGAAAGCGAGAGACCCCGCATAATTTGCATTAATTTGCGCGCGCGGCAAGATGCGTCGAATTGCATTTTCGACGTTCGATCGATAGCGTGCCGTGCTTCCTGCTGTCGGTCGCGAGAATTATATCGCGAAGTGCCCCCCCCCGCGTATCCTGATAAAAGGATACATCACCCCGTGAAATTTCGGCCGACAAATTGATATTCAAATCGCGTCGGCGACGGTTCTCAGTGGCAGGGCCGTGCACACCGATGCTACTTATCCGACGAGCTATCTATCGAAAGATTCACCCCGTGATATTCGCGACTCGCGCGATCGCAAGGCTCAATCCCGAGTCATCTCTTGCGAGCCTATGATGCTTCTACACGAATGAGCAATTCCGCGCCATATGCTCGACGTGCATTTCGCGTTAAACACAACCGATGTGCATTCGATGTTCAAATTTATTCGTTTCACATGCATATATCTGAATGCATATATATGAGGATCACACGCAATGTGTTTGCGAGAAATTGACAGAAATGATAGACTTAACTACAACTTAGGAAAATCGAACTTTTCAACTTATGTTTAGTCTGTTCTTTTTAGGTACACTGTTGAACTGGTGCAATAAGTATAGAATGAGACTTCTATATTTCCTCTCACTCTAACTTATCGCATCAATTCAGCAGCGCAGCTAAAAAAGGACAAACCAATCGTTATCGTAATGCACGAGATCTGAGGCTCAATCGCATTTTTTTCAACGAAACACGAGCGACTCACTCGCCCCCTCCCCTCCCTCCCCCTTTCGTGTCGTTCTCAATAAGATCGAAAACGGGCGCATAGCCGACCGGATGAGGAATCAGTGGCGAAACAAGGCACTTACGAAGAGAGGGTACATCAGGGCGTTAAGGGAGGGAGACTCGCGCGCGGGGTGGTGAACAGGACGGAAGAATCAACGCGCTCGTGTGCGTGCGCGTGCATATACGTGCGTGCGTGCGTACGTACGTATGTACGCGCGCGCGAGCTCGCGCAGGCGCGCTCTCGCCGAAATGGAATAGTATGACCGAACTCGAACGAGAAAAGGGAAATAGCGACGGGGAAGGGCGAAGGGAATGAGATGGTGCGGAGGCGGAGGAGGAGGAGAAGAAGAAGAAGGAGGATGTGGATGAGGTGGAGGATGTCGGGGAGGGAAGGGAACGCCGAGGCGGTGGAAGAGAGTCGAGGGAGGGAGGGGGAAGCAGGCGAATGCGGCGTAGGGAACGGGCGGAGGGGGGGGGCGGGGGTCCAAGGCGTTGCTTGCTTAATTACTAAAAGCTAATCAATTCCGGAGGAAGTAAAGTTTAAATTGCAAACTAAAGTATAGCTACCTCCCCCGGACGTAACCCTGCAAAGCGATATTACCGAGCGCGCGCGCGCGCGCGCTGCATTCTGCAATTAGCCCGTGGTAAATCATTGAAAGAAAATTATGGCTCGCGCATATATTCGCCTCCGCGAGCGAGTGGCAGTTTTCAGCAGTTGGAAGAATTAACGTCGCGGTCTCTCGTTTCCTTCTCTCCCTCCTTTCCCCCCCCACTCTGTCTCTCTCTCCTCATTTTTCTCTTTGATATTTCCTCTTTGATATTTTTCGTTCGATGATACTGCTGGCGAACAAATACCCGTACCACTTGCGAACGATGTTCATGTTGTCCGACGAACGTTCTTCACGAGACAAATTCTCCGGATTTACGTGCGACTCCGATGTAATTTTCTTCAATGAAATCAACGTGATCAAATGAAACCCATGCAAAGACTACGCATGTCGAATGACGCGTCAGTATCCGTCGCGTTGAGGGGAGAGAAGAAAGGATTGTTGGGATGAGGTGGTGGAAAACGTGTCGCAGTTCTGAGTGAAGGTAGGATACGGGGGGAAGAGAGAGAGAGAGAGAGAGAGAGAGAGAGAGA
>NW_022639462.1:800416-806266 GCF_010583005.1 Odontomachus brunneus | reverse complement strand
AGAGAGAGAGAGAGAGAGAGAGAGAGAGAGAGAGAGAGAGAGAGAGAGGGGTCTGGAAGTCGGAGAAGAGGGTAGGATGAAGTATACAGCACTGGAAACAAGCAATAAAATCAATGTCGTTTCCGGCGATTCAATTCGCAAGACACATCGCACAATTTCACATACAATTTTACGGCAGAACGACCACGACTCCTATTTACTTCACGGCCGCCACCCCCTTTTCCCCGGTCGGCCGTTCGCTGGTTCGCCCGTTTTACCGTCCCTCGAGCTCTCCGTCGTTTTATCCCGGGTCCTTTTCTTTTTTTTTTTTTTTCTAAATAATTCGAGTTTGCTCGTTGACTTGACCGGTAAATAAGAGGGACCGTACGAAAAACGGGAGTTTCCACATAAGCTCGCTCGTGCTTTTTGCAAAGTCGCGGAGAACGATATCGTTCGCCCGACATGTACATTTCCGTTATTTTCGTGATGATTTGCGCACGAGCGGTAATCGGGGAGACGCGCGAGAAGAGTCACGAAACGCTTATCGTCGCCGTTACTGCATTCTTTCCCCTTCCCCCCATCCCCTCTTTTTTGTATCGGTTAATGCTAAACTCAGGAAGAAAGCTCATTCGTGAGTCTCGGGTTTGGATTATCCCTTGCTCCTTGGCCGGGATCGGATTCTTAATCGGTGAGCACTGGCCGGAAAATAGCCACTTTGCCCTAGCACGAACGGGCGCGAATCTACAAGCGCTCCTATCGCCTGTACCATTGGCCGCGAAACAACGAGAGGGGGGACGGATGGGAAAAAGGACCTTACTTGAAAATCCTTCTTTTAAGAACGAAAAATTAATTGCGCCTTCCGCTTGACAGAGATAGGGAGAGAGAGAGAGAGAGAGAGAGAGAGAGAGAGAGAGAGAGAGAGGGGGGAGGAGCAAAGCGAAAGCAAAATGAGAAAACTGTTCGTGCTGTAACCGCGTGGTACTTTCACAATACACCCTGTGTAATATCTCATCAACGAGCACATGTTCGACAATTCGTTTAACGAGCATTTAGTCTCTTGCGTCGTTCTCTGGCCGCGACTCGCCAGGCCTTTGATTTTTCGTGCTACAGAGGTGTTAATTTTTGGAAATTAATATCACACGCTTTGTCGCGCGACGTGTGATGATGTAATTGTACGTCGTTTATTCGGTCGGTTGCCCGTACGTGTTAACTCGCGTATGCGTGTGCGCATGCCAAGAGACACCGTGTGCCCGCAGCTCTCTCTCTCTCTTTCTCTCTCCCCCCCTCTCTCTCTCTCTCGCTCGCTCACTCGACCAATCGATATCGGCGGATAATAAAATTTGAAAGAATGCAATTCCGAGGCAAGTAGAAAACGCAATAACGCTTAATCGTATTTGCAATCTGCATGCCGCATCTGCGGGAGTGCGCGTTGAGCGCGGGACTCGGCTGCGACCGATTTGATCTGCCGCGGGTATCATAATCGCAGCGGCATAATATCATTTTTATCTGGCTTCGATATCGATTACATACGTACACGCGCCCGCATCCGATCGCAGTAATCGTCGAATATACGTGCGCGGTAATAATGTAACTAAATACGTGTGCGCGTGGCGTATTACGAGACGCGCGTGCGTTGCGCTCCGTTATCGTGAAACGCTTTTGCGCGTTCGTAATCTCACACGCATTCTCTCTTTCCCCCTTTCTTTTTTCCGCTCCCGACCATTTACCATTCCGCACGGAGTGCCCTCAATTCCGCCGAATCTCACCACGCCGGCGCGCGCGTGCAGTTTTCTTTTGTCGTTTGCGCGGACGGTAATTAATCGCGCATAAATAACGCTAAGCGGGACTATTATTACATGCGCGATATTAGCGTATTACGGTATTACGTATCGCGATATTACAATATCGCAATATGAATATTAATCGTCGACGTATTGTTCGCTCGTGTAATTAAAGTGGACGTTCCATCGAGTTGGAAATTGAATTAATCAATACGGAGCTCGCCTAATTATCCCGCTCCCGTTTAGACGATTTTTCGATGCTTCAGATCGGGTTATCGCGCGCGTCGGCTCATCAATCGCATAATGATGCAACGCCATCGTGCTATGCGCTTTTCGAGAGGCCGCGCTGCAATAACAGAAACGACAATGCAATAACAGATAACGGTCATCCCGGAGATCCGGCGTTATCAAAGCGAGACGAAATATCTCGTCGGGGATAAATGGCGACGTCGGCGGCGGCGGCGGCGGCGGCGAGGAGAGAGAGTTTCGGAAGTAAATTTTCGGGATTTCATTTGGAAAACATAACGTGCCCCGCGCGGTATTTACGGGTTCCATTAGGGAGCTGTCAGTCGGTGATCCTGCGGCGCATCTTCGTGCCGCACGTATCCGGGCCGAGGGGCGAGGAGGCGCGACGATGCAGCGGTGTGTGCGCGCGGTCCATGCACCACGAGACATACACACTGTATATATGTGGCGCCTTCCGACGGGGGACAAGCTTATAGGATGGAACGTTCATCCGCGGTGATCCTCGGAGTACCGTTTCTTTCGGCTGACTTCCAGTATTCTTGCATAGGCGCCGATCGGAGCGCGCGCGCGCGCGGAGATTCCGCGCCGACACACGACCGCGGCGATTCGCTTTTTATTATCGAGAGACGCGCGAGACGGGGGAAAAAAATCCACCTTCCGACGGCAGATTTGAGCGACGAGACGACGCCGCCGCGGCCGAGCTTTCCCTGTGAATGATACATCTCGGTCGCCGGTGGTCCCGATTTTCCCCCGGAATTTGAGAGACGGCCTGTACCAATTTGCGCGCCAAATCCAATTACGGTTACGATCGGGCAAAAATAACACTACATGATGACACGTGTGTTTTTGAGCGTTTTTCGCCCACCTGAAATAACTCGACTACCGCTCCGGCCGGGTTGTTACGAAATTTGATATCGCGGAGAGCTCCGCCGCGGTTTCGACGTCACGAGATCGAAGGCATCGCTAATAAAAATGTTTCCCCGGATGGCCCCAGCTCGGACAGCTCGATTGTCCATTAGCGCTTCGTCTTCTTTTTTCTCTTTTTTTTTTTGTTTTGTTTATTTATTTCTCTCATATTCCCCTTTCGTGACGTGTTGCACGCGCAGTTCCTGCGCTAGCCGATTGAACTTAAATTAGTCGCAAAACAATTTACCGCGCCAGTGGATATCTCTTTTTCGTTTGACACGACTGTAAATAGTGTCCACAGCTCTGCTTTGTAGATATCGATTACTCGGGTATCGCCGGCTAACTGCACAATCTTTATTGGGGGCACATAGCTGGTCGCCGATATGTGAGAGAGAGCTCTGCGAGAAACCTTAAATTCGAACTTCATTCATTAAGTAACTTTTTTGCTCAAAATCATTTGACGAACAAACCGGTGAAATTCGTATTCTCCGATTTCTTTTTAGCGATATGGAATTACTAATAAAATCTCATTACGGGTCGAGTGTGTATATGGAAAATTTCGAGTTTTTTCTCTTTTTTATATAAATTCTTCTCGATTTTATCATGTTTTTATTAGTGCGCATTGAGAGAAATAATCTCTTGCAGAAATAAAAGAAGAAATCATTTAAAAAATATTAATTTTCTGTAGGTACTAACAACATTTACTTAAATCCAAGTTCTTTTATTTGAATAAAACGAACAATTGCTTTCATGGAAAGCATGATGAGTGGAGTCTTAAGAAAATATATATTTTTTTATTTGAAAAATATTTTATATTTTATATTAGTATGGTATTATATTTATATTATTATATTACATTTATAGTATTATATAGTATTATATTTTATATTAATATAATTAAAGATATTATTCTACATATATTTATATATATGAAGCGCCACCGAATATATATCCTTTATTTCTTAGATGTTTTTTCTCTTAGTGTGTGCAGACTCTCAGTAAGATTTATCTTGCTGAAGAACATGGTAAATTTTGATAGGAACGTGGCAAATTTTTTAATAACAGCACATTTCAGTCCCTAAAATGTAAATGAAATAAGTAAGGATAGTCGATTATCGTAGAATGTTAATTTGTTTCTCGGTTACATATTTTATAATAATTTTTACTATAAAATTCTCTTCGTATGAATTACAGTATTGAGAAAAAAGTGCGATGCCACTCGTTCTTGATCGTTTTAGATTGTTGCAATCGTGTGCTTTGAGAGGAAGGTAGGGGTCGAGAGTGACAGAGAGAGAGATTGATCTTTATTAAACAAGTAGCTTTTTCAGCTACTTGTTTAAAACAAATTATAATTCATTTACTTTCATCTAAAATCTGCTATTTTAACATACGCTTAAATTTCTTAAGTCTTTCACTACGATTTATTTCTACTGGTGTTTTACTCTTTCATAAAACAGAGAGAGAGAGAGAGAGAGAGAGAGAGAGAGAGAGAGAGAGGGAAAAAGAGAGAAGGTTTAGAGACAGAAATGTATGTTTATCTGCGCGATAAGGAGCACTGTTAATTCGTTAAGTCGGCTGAAATATTCACGAAGACGCGATCGATTAGCTATCGAGTATTGCGTAATTATCGGGCCGTGCGCATTCCGGATAACTCAGTAATTAGGAATTCGCGGGACGAGTTGTTACGCTCGTAACGAACGATCTTCATGAGATTGTCGCTTCGCGAGCGCGCGGACGCGCGCGACCAACGTTAATAACTTTATTAATTTACGTAACGATTAATGCGACCGCGATAATTAGTCGGCATTACTTGGGCCTGGTGTTCGCGCACCTGCGTATCGATATTGGCGCGCACACGAACACGCGTACACACCCTCTAATATTCCGCGAATCGTCATCGGTCCGCTGCCGTTGGAAAAACTCGCTTTTTGTCGCGCGAGTTCAGGTCGATCGTCGACGTTGTCGGATGCGATGGCCCGATATGGAATATTAATTTTCGCTAACTCACCAGCCTCTCGCCTCTCCCTCTCGTCGATTCCCCTTCCCCCTCCCCCCTCACACCCACCCCTCCCTGCCGCCCTTCGTCCCTCCTCCGCTCCTTCGTCACAATTCCGTGTCCCGTCCCGTCCCGTAGTACAATGTTTTCCAATTAACTTTATTCGAAATCGAGCGAACTGCCGCGCCGTTTTCCCATCCCGCCCCGCGCGCCCTCCGGGCCGGTCGCACCCCTTATACGCTACACTCGGTCGTAATAGCTGGATTCCATGTACGAAAAAATTTACGAAATACTAAAGCGAAAATCTAGAACGTGGTATCCCGCAAAATAATTTTCGTGTCCTATGGGGGATCAGAGTAGAAGCGAATGCCTGTTTTCGCGCTTTGTCGAATCGTGATGCTGAAGAGAAAGAGAGAGAAAGAGAAAGAGAAAAGAGAAAAAAAATGACGTGGCGTTTATTAAGCGTACAAAGAGTATCTTGTATGCTCGATATCCATTTACACTTCTGCAATTTAATCGACTGGAGATCGCGCAGTCGGCTCGAAATGCATCGACTGATTAGCGCGTCTCGTAGCGATCACTCCCGCAAAAATGCGTCATAGTCACCACGGCGGAAGTCCCGTGTTTTATTTCGCTCGTGCCCGGCGATATAAAGTTAATGATATTTGGTGCCGTCATGTCCCGAAAGTTAATTCGTTCTCGGTATTAATACGGAGAGTGCATCCCCGATAATGAGATTGCGTTGTGCGAGGGGACGGATATAAGAGGTAGGTTATAAAGCCAGATCGTAATAACGTATTGTCCGGCCAGCCAGCGCGCGTGTCTATCGAAAACGAAACGACTCGTCGTGTACCGCCACGATCCGATACGTCGAGAGAGAGAGACAGAGAGAGAGCGAGAAAAGACAGAAGAAGAGAAAGAGAGAGAGGGGGGAAGGATATA
>NW_022639462.1:795479-799375 GCF_010583005.1 Odontomachus brunneus | reverse complement strand
TATATATATATATATATATATATATATATATATATATAAACACACACAAAAAGTATTACGAATTAGTTTTACATTTAATAATTTTAAACGCATACGAGAGAAAGAAAGATTCTTAAGGAGTTTATTCGCTTAAACTAAAATGCTGAAAATTATACAGAAATTTTACGTTTATCGCAATGAAACACATTCGTAATTAAAATTTCATGCCATTTTTCACACCATACATGAGACATTTAATTTAATGAATATTTCACAATTTTGTACATATAAAGCAATATAGGTGACCATTGTTCCAGTGTAATTTCGTAAAATAATTTTCGTGTCCTATGGGGGATTAGAGTAGAAGCGAATGCTTGTTTTCGTACTTTGTCGGATCGTGAAGAAAGAGTAAAAAGAGAGAGAGAGAAAAAGAGAAGAGAAAGAATGACATGGCGTTTATTAAGCGTACAAAGAGTATCGTGTATGCTCGATATCCATTTACACTTTTGTAATTTAATCGACTAGAGATTCGCGCAGTCGACTCGAAATGCATCGACTAATAGTAAAGAGTGATATACTCGATCCAAACAAAAAACTACCGTTCTAAATATAATATATAAAAGAAAGAATAGTGTTCGCTACCCCTGTTTTTATGTAATGTTTGATTGTAAGCTAGAAAACAGCTGTTTTATGCTTTGAGCAGCATTATACTGAATAAAACGTAGCAAGGTAGTATCATATAAAATTAGTTTCAAATTAACATTTATTATTTAGATGGTGAAATCAATATGTAGAGACATAATTTTGTTCGATAAGTAGTGAGTTCATGAATAGCTCCCGTGACGCGCCGTTGAAAATACGCCCCTTGGGCGTCCTGAGAGTACATACCTGGTGAATAAACTCCTTAAAACAACGCCGTATTCGGGAATGGCATTTAAATAACACGCGGGCATGAATCGCGATGACGCCGCGTGTGCGATTAATTGAATCGTCTTCGCGAAGAGAAATCATTGTGACGCATAAAATGTCTGTAGCGTACTCTGAGAGAAAAAATATCTAAGAAATGGTAAATATTTATTTGTGGTGAGTGTATACTATAACAATATGTTTACTTCATCAATCAAATATGTTTACTGTATCAATATAAAATATTTTTCAAATAAGAGAATACATATTTTCTTAAGATCATAAGGAAATTATTTATTCAATTCAAGTAAAAGAATTTGGATTCAAGAAAGCTGTTAGTAACCTCATCTCGAATAAATATTCGCTAATTTTTAGATGTTTTTCCTTTCAGAGTGTGGAACATTTAACACTCGTTACAGCACTCATTAGTTTCCGCCACTTTTGTACGGTTTTTTCTCACGTGTCAAGGTTTATGGAGATTTATTAGTTACTTAGTAATTGTTTTTGGCAAGTATGTTATTATTGGTTTATTCGTTTCTTCTTGCACCTCCATACACCTTGATAATATCCGCGCGAGAGTGTCGACGAACAGGTGGAGCGACGATCACGTTCACGTTTCTTCCGATTGAAGAATTGCTCTTTCCTTGGAAATCTTTCGATATTTGATCTCCGAGCGCGCGTTAAACGCGCGTCATAATTGGCTCGCGTATGCCTGGAGCGTTGTCAACGCGGCGCGCGGCTGTTAAGGCGCCAATAAATCATATAACTGCGAGTCGTAACCGCAATTTCTTTCGGGATCTCTATAACGCCGGTGAACTAAAAACCGCGGCCTTTCAAGTCTAATGCACGGGCCCCATAAATCGAGAGGCGGCTTCTTGTCGGTGGGCCAGACGATGCGACGGCCCGGCCGTTTTTAGTTCCGCTCCGCTGCTATTATTGCGGCGCGCGCTTATAGGTCGGAAATCCACTCTTATTCGGGGAGATATTTATACGCTATTCCATTTGGGGCAATCATGGATGAAACAAGTTGGAGAGGATCTTCGCATTGCGACACATAAATTATGCGCCTTTTCCTGTTACATTTCGCCGCGGAGAGATACACCTCCGCGTGTAGGAGATCTTTATTCCTGCCGTTCTCCCTGCGCGTTCTTACCCACCGGCGGATTTTACTCCACGCGTGCTCGAGGAGATTACGTTCTTTGTAATTTTCGCTTTTTACGTACCGATCGAGTCGCGCTGCCGCGCGCTACTTCTCAACGGCCGACCGTAATATCCCCGCGGCCAGTTTTTCTTCCACTTACACGTCGGGAATTTGTCACGCGGAATTAAAAATTTGTCGAGTGCGACATCGCAAACCGGTCGGTGGAGAATGGTTTCTTCGCTCGTTACCGCGGCCATTACAATGGCATTGTCGGAGAGCAGCGACGAGGATGCGCGGCCCTGCAGCAAAGTCGTCGCTACATATCGGTCCAATCATGCGTGGCCCGCCGGAAAAAAGGTATTAACGTCGCCGATGCGCTGCCGTGGCCAATGTGTTAATTAGACGCGTTTTCTTACGATCCCGACGCAATTACCGGCCTCTCTCTTTCTCTCTCGTTTCCTCTCGCTTCTCCCGAGAAGCGATCCATCGGTGTCCATCGGTCCCGTCCGCGAGAGAAAGAGAGAGAGAGAGAGAGAGAGAGAGCCGTTCCTTCCGTGAAAAAGAGACGTGGCCGGCCGTTCGGAAAGATTCAGATAATTACTTTCGCTTCTCGGGCGCACGCTTCGACGAGCCCGAGCCCGAAACAACCGTATCTTGCGGTCATGAATTTAATTAAATATTTTCGTGGCCGAATGTGTCCGTTCGGCCGCGATTATCTCGCTGTTCTTTCGCGCGCGCGCGCGCGAGCACCCGCCACGGAGACGAGGCAATTTACTTTTTTAATCTCCGTAATGAATTAAACGCTTTCCCCTCGGTCTGGCTGCTCGCGATGGCGCCTCCTCACTCCAACCCCCGGCCATCCACCCCCGCGGTACTCTATTCCGTTCCGCCGTGCCCCCTGCTCCTGCCCCCGCCACGCTGCTGTATTAGCTTTTCCGATGGTTCTTCGTTGCCCATTGAGCTTTGTCGGCCGCGATAGATTGTATGCGCGCGTGCAGCTGTAGAGCGATATTGGTTGTGTTCGCGGAAGCGCGGTCGCGATAATTCGCATCGGCCGCAAATAGCATCGGCGCGAGCGAAAAGGAAAGAAAAAAAAAAGAAGGGAAGCGCGCGATCTTTCCGAAACGCGGCTCTAATCGCTGCGGCATTGGCGCGCGTGAAAATTCCGTCGATGCGACAGCAGATGCGCGAGATCCCCGGAACGCAGGAGTTATGACTAAAAGACGGTCTTCCTCCGTCCTCCCGCTTCCTCCCTTCGCCTCCCTTTGCCTGATTCTCTCTCTCTCTCTCTCTCGCTGTAAGAGTTCAAGGCTACACATTTCAATAACGGTACGCGCAGATTTTTCATTCGACCGCCGGCAAAATTGACTTCACGTCGTGCGCCGTTGGCTCCTCCGATCAATCCTATTTCCCGGTCGTGGCGGAAACGGCAGCGCGTCCCGATGCACTTCGGGAGCACTAAGAGGAGCCGTGTCGGCGACGTACGTATATGTGTACGTCGCGAGACGCCGCGCCCCCCGGGTACTCGGATAACAATCGGAGTAACCAGCGGGAAACCACGGGGGAAGACAGTAAAAGTGGCCGGCGCGTCGGTTCCCACCCTCGGCCGCGGAATCTAATTTCGTCGGATGTCATCTCCGAGACCTCGGCACGGCGCGGTGCCGATGCAGGCGATCTGCATTCGAGCGCTCGAATCGCTCGATAGCGATTTTCAGCCGCGGAGTGGCGGCGGCGAGTCGGGGTCGCGAGACGGGGGTGGATGCGCTGTCCGTTTTCCGACGAGAGGGAGCGAGCGACCGACCGAGCGAGAGAGAGAGAGAGAGAGAGAGAGAGAGAGAGAGAGAGAGAGAGAGAGAGAGAGAGAGAGAGA
>NW_022639462.1:767519-795018 GCF_010583005.1 Odontomachus brunneus | reverse complement strand
AGAGAGAGAGAGAGAGAGAGAGAGAGAGAGAGAGAGAGAGAGAGAGAGAGAGAGAGCGAGAGAACGCGGCAGAGTGAGAGAGCGCGCGCCTTGTCGAAGTATCGAGTCCCCGGATCGTGCCGGCTATAATATATTTTTTATCTGATCGAGGGGATCGTCTTTATGGAGGGTGTTCCGTGCAGGCTCCGGGCAGCGGCGTGGTGTACCGGGTAGCGCGTTCGTAAGTCCACTGTGATTCGCGCTGGCGAGTAGAGATGCGAAACGAAATATCGCGCGGCCGGCCGAGTCGATCAGCGCAAAAACGCCGCCGCGACCGGAAGTAGCGGCAAAAAGGTACTCGTGGTATCAATATTTCGACGTGCACTATGTATATCGATGTAGGGACGCTCACTCGACTCTGCGTTTCGCACGTGGGCGTGCTCCAACCCCGATCCGTAATCCCGCATCCGCTCGAGGGGCGCGCGTACCCTGCGGACTTTCGCGAGTTGCGCGTGTTTGCGTACGTACGCGGTCGCGTATCAGGGACACGGTGTCTGTACCCGATGCCTGCTGTTTTCCCGAGCTAATGCGGGCGAGCGATCCTTTGAGTCGCGGAAATTCGCGACGGATTTGAATGCGCGCGAACGAGAGCGCCAAGTCGGACACGCCGCTCCTCACAACTAGTTGGAAGAAGAATTCGAACTGTCGTGTTGTAGTCAGCGAGACGATAATTTGTAAGGGAAGCCTTTTCTTCGGCGCAGCAAACTCCGTGAAAAATCGGGAGGCTCAATTCGGAAATCTTACGCGATCCACCATTAAATTTTTCGTGTAAACTCGACTTTTGAGAACGAAAACCACGGGAGCAATGACGTCACGAGAGGAATCTACCGGGTGATACGCGCGTGTGTAGGAGAACCCGGAGGGTGAAACAGAACGAGGGGGCAGACGGGGGATAGACGGAGATGGCGGATAGCCGCGGGTGGGGGCCGCGCGGAGGCTTCGCGAGGGGAGGTGGACGAGACGGGTGGGAGGCGGTCGGTATAGGGGATTGAAAAGCAATTTCCCCGCGACGGGGATGCGCGGGATGTGGGCCGAGCTTTATATTAATGATCCAGATATATTATCGGACGTGACCGAAATTGCTGTCAAAAAACTCGGATATTGGAGCGAGTCGAGATCGCGAGACGACCGCTCGCTCTCTTCTTCTGCGCGCGGGCGCGCTCATACATACGTCCGCACATATACGGCTACACGTATACGCGGCGACTCCGCTCGTGGAAAATAGCATCGATCAAATAGCGCGGGAAAAGTCAGGACTTCACGGCCGTTTAGGCGTTTTTGCTAGCGCTTGTAGCGAAACTGTCACGACGACGATGGATCATTCGTAAGCATCGTATTGGGAACACTCGATCCTACGTGATTACTTCTGCGGCTCCTGAAAACTGCTTGTTTGTATTGAATTCAGTTCTTCCCAATGTATATGTTTACACATATTCGTAACGTATTTGATAACGTAATGATCGGTTGGGAAAATGTTGAACTACACTGTTAAATCCGTAGTGTCAAATTATACTCAATTTGAGTTATTTTTAACCATTCCTATAAGTCGCCACTGCTCCTACTAAATATGTCGTTAATTTAACTAATGTAATGGAGTTAAATAATTTAACTTAAGAAATGTATTAAATTTGATTAAAATTTAGTTTATTTTTTACGTGCACGTTAATGTAACCTTTGTTTTTGTAAAAAAATTATTTAATATTGTTTTAAATAGGTTGATTAGATGTGGTTGTTTTTTCAAACACATGTTTTGTGTTAAAATAGTAAATTTTGACACCCATGATAGTTAAAAATAACTAAACTATTATTTAACTCAAGAAATTGGTTTAAATTTGACCCTCCAATATTTAACAGTGTACTATATTGTACAAAGAGAGTATTATATAGTTTTTTCCTTTTCTTTTTTGTAGAAATTCTTTTTGACTATACTATGTTTTTGTAATATACTGACAGAAAACACATCTAAAAAATAGTTATAACCAACACTTATTTGGTGAATACTTATAACGTATTTGCTTATGTACTAATATAAAGTATTTTTCAAGTAAGAAAATATATATATTTTCCTAAAAGCTGAAGGAAACCTCAGCTTTTCACGATTTAGCAGTTTAATAGTTTTTATTCTATTTAAATAAAAAAATTTCGATTTAACTAAATATATTGTTACACACAGAAGAATATCATACCACACTGCTAAGAAAGAGATTATTCAGTTTACTTTTCTTCTTCTAAGTGGCAGTTACCTTCAACAAAGAATATTTTCTTGATAATGGTCTTTAAATATACTCATTTTAGAGAAGTTCATATTATCATGTACTCAGAAGAAGAGTTTATTATCTTTACAAGAATATCGTGAACTTTTATCGAAGAAAAATTGGTTTGACCTTATATGACAAACAAAAGCCGAATTTTTACTTTAATTTAATATCCTTGATTGAAATGCGTATCTTACTGAGATCTAGAATGTATTTCGAGTAAAATTGACGCTTATGATGAACTTGTGACAGATTAACGGATATATAAATTTATGAAATACTCGAAACAAGTAATATTTACTTAAATACAATATATATTTTTCTGTGTGGCACTCACCGAATATAAAGACTCTCAGTAAGGTCTATCTTACTAAGGAACATGATAAATTTCGCTAGAAACATGTCAAATATTTTACTAGCACATTTCAATTATGGCAATATAAATAGCAGATATGAAATGAATGAATAACCAATTACTGCAGAATGTCGATCTGTCACTCGGTTACAAAATGCTAAAATAATTTTCATTGCAAAATTCTCTCTATGTATAATATCTAATGATATCACAGTCTTTTTCATAAAATGTCACATGGCGACTTCTGTAGGCTCGCTGATTTTTCTCTTAAAGAGAAAAAGTATTCTATGTGTAACGCGACACACACACACACACACACACTCTCTTTCTCTCTCTCTCTCTCTCTTTCGTAACATTTATCGAATTCAAACACGCGTGTTGAATACGCATAATAGCTGAGTAGGTATTTTAGGGACGCCGTTTATGCGGGTACATTAAGTAGGAAAACCTGTCTTGCCACATGCGTATCCGATTGTGTCTTATGTGAGTTTGTGATAAGCAGTCGCATATGCCGACGCTGTCATCGTCTCAAAAAGATAACGCTTGCGCATACATCCCCTATGTCTACGCTTCGGAGCACCCGTATCCTATGTCAGCGTAGATAGCTCGGTGATTAGCGATTAACTTCATTACGCTCGTTAATGAACTTTTTACAGTAATGAGAGAACGATGTGGGGAAGGGGGGGAGGGCGGTAATTGGCTGTCGCTGTGACTCAAAGAGATTACATTTGCTCATACATCCTTTATGCGCCCCTGGAGTATCCGTGTTCCCCTCCTCCACGCGAGGATACTCCGACAAATATTAGTTCAATTCCATTGCGCTCGTTAATTTTTCGGCGAAATGAAATGAAAACACTCGACTCGCGGAGAAATCGTAAGTGACCGACTCTCCTCGTGCAGCGGCAGATGTTTGGTCCGCGCGTGACAGGCCGGACACCTCTTCCTCCTTACTGAGTCGAAAGAAACAATACTTCGGGATCCTTTTAGTACACGACGGAATAACGTGGGAGCCGGCGAACAGCCGATTACTCCGTAATGAGACATCGATCACGTCGCTACGTGGGGACGCTACTTGCGCCGTTCGGTCGTTACACGGACGGATATAATGGCGCTGGGGAGAGTTAGTCTCCTCCGGTCTCTCGATTCCGGATCTCAAAGATCGCTTTTCGCCGGTCCGTATTTACATAGCGGGATACACGGACTTGGTAATACGGCCCCGTTGACCGCCGTCGGTTGGCCGAAGGGTAACGAGCTTGCCTGTCCAGCCGGTCGTTGAATCGGACGTCGTCCATGGCGCTTGCGAGGGGCGGGCGGGGCGGGGGGGGGAGGAGGTTAGGCAAGGGTAGAGGGGTGGTGAAGGGACGCCGGCCGAGTTAACTCCGGCGGCTGTGTCGGCCGCCGGTAAGGTGCTTGGATAGGCGTAGCTGGATTTCCATATCTGGGTGATTGTAATGCACATTTATTAGCTGGTAACGAGAACGGGCCGGAATTAACATTCGGCCAGGTTGTTGCCGGCTATTTATATTTATGGCCGCTGTCCCTAATGCGATTAGCTCGACTACGTGTTTCTCCCTTCGTCAGCCTGTCGTCGTGTCGCCGCGTGTTCGTGCGTTGGAAGGCTTCCGTCTCTCTTCTATCCAATCAGGTCCGGCTGGCCGGACCCCGTGAGAGTACGATGTGTGTGTGTGTGTGTATGTCGACGCACACACGCTTTTAAGGTATCGCGAGTCGGAAGGTGGCTGGCTTTAACTAACGTCGTTAGCATTCGCGTTTTCATAAATTGCTCGCCGTCGTCGTGGCAATCTTATTACTTCGTTAAGACGTAAGAGAAAGAGAGAGAAAGAGAGAGAGGGAGAGAGAAAGACAGTGTGTGATCGATACGTAAATTGCCCCCGCTCTCTGATTTAATTCGTTAGGCTTCTCGTATTTAGGTAATTCGCCTGGCAAAGTAAAGGCGGGAGAAATTTACGGCTTCCAACGTGTATATCTTAAGACACCATTAACTTCTCGCGCCCGTATTCTCGCGTGAATATTTAAAACGTAATCTCTAATGGACCAAATGAATCCTGTTTCGCGTCGGAACGTCCGACCCGATTGATTGTTTCCATCAAGTAAGATGCATTCCACCGGATGGAAGCCCCGGCGATAGCTGCTACGGCTAAAATGTACGTCGAGTCGACGTATCACGGGCGACAGTAAACTTCCACTATCGTTGAGTGCACAAAAACCGATCCTGCCGGGCAAAGTAGCAAGGGAGACTCTTCGACCGGCACTTTGCGCGACGCTGCAGCGTCGTCGTCCTCGTGGAAATCGAACGTGGCGTGGCGTCGCGGCGAGGCTGAATCGAGTGGCGGCGGAGTGAGACACGGGGATGGATGTGTCGGCAGAAGCGGATAGGAAAAGACTGGGTGTGGGGGTGGGTGGCGGGGACGAGTGGGTGAAAGTGGTTTGTCGAGCACTGCGAGCCACCAGACGCAGCTTGGAGCGAACGGGGCGAAAAGAGAAAAAAGGGGACGAAGATAGAAGCTACTAAAGGAGATAAAATAATAATAACGCGATAATGTAAGATAGAGGCTGGAGAGAGAAGAGCGTTTCAGCTCTTGGCGAATTGGCAGCGTGACTCGTGCGTCATTAAGGTGGAAGTACTAATATCCGGATATTCTTCTTGTTTTCAAATACGAATATTTAAACTTTCAACATAGAATATATGGACACTGCATTCAAGCAGATGTTGCTTGTTTCAAATATCTTATAAATTTATACATGCGCAAATCTATCACGAGTTTTCATCACAAGCATTAAATTTGTTTAAAAGCATTTTGAATTCTAATAAGTTTAGTATTTCAATCAAGGATATTGAATCAAGAAAAAGAATTTGGATTGGCAGCGTGACTCGTGCGTCATTAAGGTGGAAGTACTAATATCCGGATATTCTTCTTGTTTTGGCTTTCAAATACGAATATTTAAACTTTCAACATAGAATATATGCACACTGAATTCAAGCAGATGTTGCTTGTTTCAAGTATCTTATAAGTTTATACATGCGCAAATCTATCACGAGTTTTCATCACAAGCATTAAATTTGTTTAAAAGCATTTTGAATTCCAATAAGTTTAGTATTTCAATCAAGGATATTGAATCAAGAAAAAGAATTTGGATTGGCAGCGTGACTCGTGCGTCATTAAGGTGGAAGTACTAATATCCGGATATTCTTCTTGTTTTGGCTTTCAAATACGAATATTTAAACTTTCAACATAGAATATATGCACACTGAATTCAAGCAGATGTTGCTTGTTTCAAGTATCTTATAAGTTTATACATGCGCAAATCTATCACGAGTTTTCATCACAAGCATTAAATTTGTTTAAAAGCATTTTGAATTCTAACAAGTTTAGTATTTCAATCAAGGATATTGAATCAAGAAAAAGAATTTGGATTGCTTACTACATGAATTTGAATCAATTTCAACTGTTGGTTGATCGACAGCATGATTCACATATCTATCATAAGTTTATCATAAGCATTACATTTGCTCAAAATACATTCTATATTCTAATAAATCTAGTATCTCAATCAAAAATATTAAATTAAAAAAAAAAATTCAGTTTACCTACTATATATACATGGAATCAAACCAACTATTTTTTTATAAAGTTTTATTATTATTTTGTTTATTTTCAAAACGAGAATAAATTCTCCTTTTGAGTATATGGCAATGAGCTTTTCTAAAGTTTGTGATAGATATTTTAAGATTATTATATCAAAGAAACATTCTTTGTTTCGAAAATAATCATTGCTTAAAAGAAAGACTGAATAATTCTTAACAGCAGAATGATCTTTTGTGTGAAGATGATATTCAGTATATATTATCAGAATGATATTCAGTATACATTATGTACATACGTATCTCATGTTGAAAGTTTAAATATTCGCATTTAAAGACCAAAACAATAAAAATGTCCAGAATCAGATACGCGTCTGGGAATCGATACCCTTACCTTTTACTCCGACTCTCTATGGGATTAAAAAAGGAAAAGAAAGGGAAATAATTCGTAGAAATTTTTCGCGTAAGAGAAATCGGCCACGTTCCCTCTCTCGATTAAAGATTCCCGAACTGAAATCCAAAGTCAGCTTCCTGCCGCGTGGAAAATTTCACGTCATCACCTTGCCCTCGACTGTTTGATCTCCCGGATGAAATGGACCTTCGTAATTGAGAGTCGAATTAAGATTCCGCCGAGGCACGTCGAAGACGCGACGCTCCCTTCGGTCGATTCTTGGTGACTGTCGTCATCATTATGAGCTATACGATTTCGGATACGTGAGAAACCGGAGCGCGCGAAATAGGTGGTTCTACAAATCATATCCGTAGAGGGAGGGGGGAGAAATAATTCGACCCTGCGGTAGGTCAATTCGCATAAGGCACCAGCGCGCACGTCGGGATACAGCGAGAACCACGGCAACGGAACGGATCCGGCTGCGTGTCGCATTAGCCAGACAGCGACACTCGAGTCGCTACTCGAAGCGAGTTGCGCTTGGGTCGCGTCGGAGAGCAACGGCTTCGCCGAGCCGGGGAGTGGAAGAGATCCTACGTGCGGTCGCGAGGGGCACGAGAGGGCCCTCGGAGATCAGTAGGTTGGTCGAGGGCTGTGGGTAGGGCTGTGTCTGTACTTAGTTAGCGGACAATGCGGCCTCTAATGAACAGCCAGGGGCGCCCGACGACGCGGCTTGGCTCGCGTTGCGCTGCTCTGCGCTGCTCTGCGCTGCTCTGCGCTGCTCTTCTGTGTGCTGCGCTGCGCTGCGCTGCGCTGCGCTGCGCTGCGCGGCGCTACTACGCCGTGCAGCGCCACGTTGCGCTGCACTGCGCGGCACGACCGGCCTGACAGATTGCAACGCGCGACGTTACACCACACGAGGCGCGTTAACTCCGCGTTAACGTGAGACCCCGCGGTGCACACTCGAGAATGGTAATGTTCGCTAATGCCTACGCTTCTCGGCTTCGCTCGGCCCGAGAAGCGCACATGGCACGTGTGGCGCTTTGCGGTGCGGGCCGCCGTTGCGGTCCATTTTTGTGCGTCTTCTTGTGCGGATCACTGCGCGCTTTGGGGGTTACGTAACGCAGCGAACTATCCGCGGTCCCGCGAATCGACATATACGCGTTTTGATGGTCGCGCGCGAGGGTGCTTGTGCGCGCCGGTGTGGAGGGGCGAGAGCTCGAGTGAACGTTTGCGCGCAAATTCGATTAAGGTTTCAATCAAGATTCCCATATTTAATTTAGCGCCTTTCGTTAAGCGCAATATTGTATCTTTGATGGAAAGGAGCTCAGATTACTGGGAATCTCATTAAAGTCTTATAGTCTTTTCCAATCGCGCGGCCGCGAGCGCGCGCGGGGCTTAGCGTACGTCGTTACGAGTCTTTTAACGGTGATCGTAATGGAAAAAGAAAATTGACAGGCGGGAAAAATATTACCGCCTGCGCCGCGCGAGAGGCTCTCTCGCGTGTAACGTCGTCCTCCCCGTGGCGCCCAATATCGACTTGATAGAGAATTAGAAGAGAGTCGGGCAGAGAAGGGAGGGGGACGCGGAAAAAACGCGACGCGGAATGGGCGGGATTGAGTATCACTGGCTGCCGCGACGGTCGTAATTAGATTCAATTGTCTCGCGTTAAATCAGTGACTGCGCCGCGCGCCGTTCCTCCCCACACCGCTCCGCGTCCTCGTCGTCGTCGTCGTCGTCGTCGTCGTCGTCGTCGTCGTCGTCGTCGTCGACGGCGGCGGCGATTCCCCATTCCGCGCGTCTATCCGCCGCCGTCCGCTACTCCTACGACGCGGCTCATTGAAATAACTCGGCCGTGGTTACGTTCTACGTATGTACGTGCGCGCGGAAAATCGAGCGAGCGCGCGCTTCGCCGCGGCTTGCCGGCGCGCCAACTTGAAAGAAGGCGCTGCCGGTGGTTAACGTCGCCGTTGGCGCGAGCCGGAAGACACGCCGGAGGAGCCCTCTTCTCTTCGCCGCACTCTTTGTTACTCCGTCGTGCCGCGAGTCGATTTCGCGGTGCGGATAATCGCATCGCGTTTTTCCATCCGCGTACCGTAAATGGCGCACGTCCCAAGCTGTGCAGTAGTTCAGCCGCGACCGTCGCGCGGAGTTTCCTCTCGCCCAGCACGCTTGATGTCAATTGGCACACGGTGACTATTTCTTCATTTTCTTTCTCCCTCTTTCTCTCGTTGGGAGCGCACGACTTACCGTCGGGACGATGAACGTTAATCAAAACAACGGAGGTACTTGCCGACGGCCGCGTTGACGCGAACAGCCGGAGAGTGTTTGCGCAAAATGCGAGAGAGAGAGAAAGAGAGAGAGAGAGAGAGAGAGCGCTGTAGGAATTATAATTTTAGATTAGCGCGCGCGCGGGACTGGCATGCGCTGAAATGCCGTCGGTCGTCGACGGCAGCACCCTATGCGGGTCATTTGGGAGCCCGCGTCCCCGCGTCTCGAGCGAAATTCTTTTGTACGGCAATTTAACGGAAATCAGCGTTAACGATCCGAATTGAAGTCATCAGGAGAAACGCGGGCTGGGAAGGAGGACGGGCGGGAGGCTGAGAGGGTCGTCGGCGGGTGGTGGAGGCGCGGACGGGGGAAGAAGGGGGATGGAATCGATCCGACGACGGCCGCACACCGTCGTCGAATGTGCCGTTCCATTCGAGTCTCCCGAGTGGAATTAATAAGAGCGAATTAATAACGAAACATACCCTCTCTCTCTCCCTCTCTCTCTCTCTCTCTCTCTCTCTCTGCGCGCGTAGCTCCCTCTCGCGCCGCGCCTCCATCCCACCCTTTCTTGCCTCTCTTCCCCTTGGCCGACCCTCTGCGTGTTTCTGCCGGCTTAATCTCTTTACGCGCGGCCACTCGGCACTCGCCTACAAAAGCGGAAGACTTGCAGCGCGAACTCGCCGCCGAGTTTAATGAAAATAGTTCTTACGTTTTTACCTGCGGATCTCGAGCGGCCGAGCTTCGAGGTGTAGGAAAAGGAGGAGGAGGGAGGGAGGAAGAGGAGGAGGGCTCACGCGCGGGGGCCTCTTAACGAAGGTTCTAATTAAGCGAGTCTTTTATTAGCCCCCGGACTTCGCTCTCCTCGCGATTCCCCGCTTGTGCGAGACGAGGCTCACAGCCGCGCTCTGATATAGAGGGTGGAATCGGTGGTATCGAGCAGTGGTATCTACCAGCGAACCGACCTTTGTATACCGTAATCCGCGGATAGGAGAGAGCGCGTCGGAGCGGTTTCGGGCTACCGTAATAATGTCATTCCTTGATTAAATACGCCGTTCGATTTTACGTCTCGCTCGTGCGGGCGTGTCTCGTGTTTGCATCAGTATGGGGCGGTAGTTTCGGGGACATTATCGCGATGTTTCTGCTCCTAGGCGCGCTCGTTCGCGTTGTATCACGACGATGCCGCCGATCGCGTGCGTGATTTTACGAGGAGGTTCCTTGGCGCGCGTTCCGCTGCGGCTCCTCTCGCTCCGGCTGCACCGAGAATCGCGAATTCCACGAGTTAGAGCCTGCTCCTCCTCTCGCTCTCCCGATGAATATACTCATACCACCTGCGTTATATGTCCACCGATTCAGTCCAGTGCGCCTTAAAATTTCTCGCGCGCCGCAATCCATCAGGTTATTACAGATACCTCGTCTCGTCCATCATACATCGCTCTTTCGTGAAAATGCGAAATTAGCGCGCGTTTCGGTATCCCGTCCGAACCTTTCCGCGGGTCGACGGGTGGACGGCAGCGAGGAGGCCAGCCGAAGGAGAGCGACACTACTAACGGCCGTGACGGAATTTCCATAATTCCAGCTTACAGAAAACGACAGGTTTTAGCGTTGATGTTCAGTTTGTACCGGGTGTATTATTTTAAGTGGCGCTGTCTGTATAATTCAAGACCCGCGGTGTACAGACGAGATGAAAGACGAGGAGGTCGGAGGCGCGAGAGCTGGGAAGCGAGATGCGGGAGAGAGTAAGAGAAAGATAGATGGAGACTGAGAGGGAGAACGAGAGCGAGAGCGAGAGCAAGAGAGAGAGAGAGAGAGAGAGAGAGAAGAATGGAGAGGTTGGGGGTGTGGGAGAAGGTCGACGCGGTAATGGCATCGTCGTGTCGCCAGCCTCAAGCTCCAGTGATCCTCAATCGTGCGAATTCGTTCGCCGGATGCGCCATACGAAGGCGCTTTGCCACGTGCGGGTAAAATCCTGGAGCAAGGCGAGGCTGCCTCGTCGTACGGTAAACATCGCTCCCCCGAGCGACGCTCTAAATTAATAGACGAGCATAGGCGATCCCGTTAAAGTAAACACGCTCGAACACGCGGACACCACGTGGTGGATGCATTCACGCAGGATGTTTCGAGATCGACCAGTTTTTGTGCGATCGACTCCTCGGATATCGAGACGACGTCGGCCTTTTCTGTCTAATTGTCCACGTTCCACTTTGTATCTCGATACAATGAGACCTGCCGTCTCATTAAGTCAGGCGATTAAAATCGCCCGGGGAGATTTTATTCAAAAAGGACGCCGTCACTCTCGTTGTTACGCGTTGTTACTCGTCTCCGCGCCCGACGAGTCGAGCAGCAGGCTGAATCGTACTTTTTAGGACTTTCTACGCGATTTTGGGATAAATTTCGGGACTTTAGGATTGAGATTCTGGATGTTTTTATATGATATACATCATTGGCATGTGTAAAACGCCACTTCTCATATATATCGGGAGTAAACTTCGATAAATCCTTTGAGAATTCATTGTTCGAGTCATTTCGCGAAAATCCAAATATCACGCGTCCGACGAATCGAGCAGCTGCATATCGTAATTTCAGAAATCGTAATATTAGGACTTTCTATAGGATCTCGGAATGTTTTGGAATTTTAGCATTGAGATTCTGGAATTTTTACATGACATATATAATTCGTATACGTAAAATGACGTAGCGTATTCGATATCAGGATTCTGAACTTCGATGGATCCTCCGAGTCAATTATTCTAGTAATTTCTCGGAAATCCAAATATCACATGCTTCTCTGTGTGTCTAATGAATCGGGAAGCAGGCTCCCGATCATAATCATAATTTGAAGATTTTATACGCGATTTCGGAATAAATTTCGGAACTTTATGATTAAGATTCTGGAATTTTTAAGTTATACATATATACATGTATATTAAGATTGTGGAATTTTTAGTGATTTTAGAAAGTGATATATACATGTGTATATATGTATATATATATATATATATATATATATATATATATATATATATATATATGTATATAATTGGCATGTATAAAATGGCATAGTGAATCTGATATAAGCACTTTGGACTTAGATAGATTCTCCAAGTTAATTATTTCAATAATTTTTCGGGAATCCAAATATTTTCGCGTGATGTAGGTACAGTGAATTCGAATCCGATAAAATTCGACGGGCTTCTAGAATTGGACGGTATTACGAGGCGGACGCGGATGAGAGAAATCGAGTCCGTGAATCGTTCCGTGGAACCGCTTAGTCGCTCTTCCCCGATACCGCGGCGATGGTTAATTCAACGGAATTTACCGACGTTTGTGCGCGGGTTGAATAGCGTATAAATTTTACCGAGCGAGACGCATTACTTTCTATTGTGCCGTGTCGCGGTCGTCCTCGACGATACGAAAATCTCGCTCGACCTTTCACGATGGTCGTCTCGTTTCGGTCGCGTGCATATTGGCGAGCCACGAGCGATGAGCTGTGAACTGTAAGCGCTGAAATAGATGAACTTCTTGGTTAAACCCTTTCATCGATCATTTCTGCTTGAAAAGAAAAGAGGATGTTTTAAGTCGGATAAAATCATGTGAAGAAACGATCATCACAAATCTGTCCTTTTAATCATCAAAAGCATCGAATCGACCGTTTTCAATTCGCTCGGCCCTTTTCAATTCGAGATTTCGCAAAAACGTTGCAAAAGAAGAAATCACAGCGCTGATAAAAATTACGCACGATACATCACATCCGGAAGCATGATGGAAATTGCAAGTAATTCGATGTATGCGCTTACATTATTTATTAATAGCCAAACTTAGCCGTCGCTCTGGCTGCCTTTCCGCTCGCATTTCACGGTTCGTCGCTCGTCAATATGCGCGTGGTCATCGTCACCTCGACGAGGACGACGAGGACGACGAGGACGATGACGCCGCGTGCGGGAACGAGAGCGGAATTCCAAAAATCCGTGACGTTTTTTCGCGACGGTAGCCGGGCGCGAGAGTGTATTTAGCGATAACTGCCGCGATATTTAAGGAACGATCGGATCGCTGCTGATGACGCCCCCGCTAATACGAGAGACGAGTGTGGGAGGGAGGGCGCAGGGGGGATGAGAGAGAGAGAGAGAGAGAGAGAGAGAGAGAGAGAGAGAGAAGAGAAGAGTAGGAGGCAAGGGGAGGAAGATCGAAAGGGAGGGGACGAGACGACGAGGGCCGATAGACGTAGGCGCCGTCCAAGTTGCGCCGCTGATTGCACCACAAAGGGTGCAATTATGCGGCCCTTCAGCAATCACCGCGCATTCTGCCCGCCATTTGACCCCTCCGGCTGCCCCCCTCCCCCCTCCCCCTCGTCCATCCCTCTCCCTTCTACCGGCTTCACAGCCCTGAAACCAACCAACCCGATTTTGTCCCGCGCGCGATATATCGCCCGGTGCGAGAGCGAGCGAGTGAGTGAGCGCGCAGGGGAGGCTATCGTGTCTTTTTATTTAAATGCACCCCGACGTGTCGACGCGCACCGGCCGGTCTGAATGCAATCCCGCCGCCGCGTCGATATGCGATTTAACCTGCCTGCTGCTGCTGCTGCTCTGCCCGCTGTCGTCACCGCTGTCGCGCCACTGGCGCCATTGGCGCCGCGAAGAAATCTGTTAATGAGCGATTGTCGCGCTTCCGAGATCGCGATAAAAGGCGTGCGCCCAGCTGAAAATCGAGCGAGGGCGCCGCTGCGGCCGGGAATTATCGCGCTTTCCTTCGAATCCGGTGGATTACTTGGACAATTTGTGGTAAGGATCGATCGGAATCGATGCTGCCCCGCGGAAATCACGATGTCGGAACGAAACTGAGAGAGGATGGGATAAAATTAGAAACCGGTGATTTATTTTCTTTCCCCCAGGCAAATGAATTCTCGTGCAATTCGGGTTGTGCGTAAGACGAGTGTGGAGCATTTCGTATCGCGATACAATTCGCTCCCGCTTACACGGAGAAAGAAAAATGTTTGGTATCTGTGACTATATATGTAATTATTTGTTTCAAGTATTTCATAATTTTAGATATCCGCAGATATTATCTCATCATAAGAGAGAGCATAAAATTTTCCCGAAATATATTTTAAATCCTTAACAAGTTCAGCATTTCAATCAAGAATATTGAATTAAAGCAAGCAATTCGGTTTATTTCCTAAAGAGGCCAGTTCTTCTTGAATAGAGTTTTATAATATTCTTGTAAAAAAAAATGAATTTTTCTTTTCGACGTTGTTTAGGATCAGAGAAAGAAAAGGACAATGCGTTTATTATTGATATCGCGTTCGGGAATATTCTGAAGGACTCTCGAAGCTTTCCATAGCGAGCTATTAGATTCCTCCAAAATATTTAGCGGCCTTAAGCCGCTGCGATCGCTCCGATCAATCACGTGGCAAATGCGTGATCTCGGCTCGATTCGCTTCTCGGCCGACGCGCTTCCCGAACCTGACGTGCGTTGATTCGGCACCACGATCAGCAACACGATTATGTAAACATACGTTTTAGCAACCGATTTTAGCAAAGGTGATACTCAAATTCAAAGCGACCAATACCGTCTCGCCACCGTCGGCCGTTAGACAGTTAAATAGCTCGCGAACTCTAAGACCAGGCAGACTGCGAATAATTTTCAAACAAGTAACAGTTTTTTCGGTCGAAGTTATCGCACGTTCTCAATTTCTCAATTTCATCTTACAATTCGTTCGCTCTCAGGAATTATATTTTGCGTGCTTAACTCGTACTTCGAAAGCACATACGTCGATTTTGTTTATTGTTAATTAAGGAAGTAAAGAAAATTGACTAAAACTTAAGATATATCGTCTTCGTTATTCCTACGAGTTCATTTCCTAATCTGGAAGAGAAGTTGGCTCCTCTTGTCGCCAGCAAAATTCACGGCGCTATAACTGCGTGCGTGAAGTGTGTGGCTTCACTCCCGCAAATCCACGAATTAAAGTCGAAGTAAGGAGAGTCACATACAAACGTGATAATGAGTTTTCCTAAAATTTGTGTTAAGTTTATCTCGAAACTGTTATCACAAAAATACTCTGTTGAAGATAACCAGGGGAAGGCAAATAAACGGAGTAATCGCTTTTCTTAACTAGTGGAATGACATTTTTCTGTGTGTGTGCCACTTCCGTGCTTGAATAATCAAGAGATATGGTACAGAAAGAGAGATATAGATAACTACAGAAAGAGAGATATAGATAATTTTCGTTCAATCAATCATTTTTTCTCGTGGCGTAGAGCCGTGGTCATATTCGTGAGTAATATTCGTGACGAAGTGACTCTGACTCGCGTCAGCGGAGCGCGAGGTCGTGTAAACGCCGAGACACAAGAAGAAAGCGAAAACAGACCGTGAGAGCGAAAACAAGGGGATAGGACGCGCAGGATATCGCTGGAGATACGTTCCAGATGTGTTCCCCGGTTTCTCAGCAAGTTCAGAGTCAAGTTGCCAGACCGCGGCTCCACGGCATGACCAGCGCGTAGGCAGGAAGTGCCGCATTAAAGTTGCTAATCCGCGCGCCCTCGTGCCTCTCCGTCCGCCCGTTATTCAGCCGCGCGTTATTTCCTGCTACATTTGCAGGCCGATATCATTAAGCCTTGATAATTCGAAATTTTGACTCGTAAACGGACATTTTTCCTCTCACCTCTCCCGCAGCGCGAGCGGTTGATGGACTGCTTTTTAATTCTTGTAAATATACTACTGTGTCCAAAAAGTAAGACCAGTTTTCAATTTAAATCGCGCGGGTCGACCGCACATCATAAATATTTTTTTTCTAAGTTGGCAGCATTATGACAGACATCTGTGACAAATTTCATGTCAAAACATTCATTACTTTTTGCTTTACACTCGGTTTTGTACGACGCTAAAAGTGCATTTGGCGATTTTTACAATGTCTAATTATATTGAGCAAAGAAGTTGCATTAAATTTTGTTTGCGGAATGAAATTTCGGGTGCAGAAACGTTCAGGATGTTGCAGAAAGCCTTCGGGGACCACGCTTTGTCGGAAAGGAATGTTTACAAGTGGTATAAATAGTTCAAAGAAGGTCGTGAAAGTGTTGAAGACGAAGAGCGTTCCGGACGACCATCAACCTCTACCGATGAACAACACGTCAAGAAAATCGAAGAACTTGTGCTTGCTAATCGTCGAATGACTGTTAGACCTTGCTGATGCTGTTGGTATTTCGAAAGGATCTGCCAATACCATTTTGAAAGATATTTTGGGCCTGAAACGTGTAAAATCTCGACTAGTGCCAAATGCACTTTCTCACACTGCACTCGTTCTTCGTGACTTTTTCGCCAAAAATTCGATCCATATCGTTCCACAACCACCGTATTCGCCTGGTTTAGCACCGTGTGACTTTTGGCTATTCCCGAAACTCAAAAAACCACTGCGGGGAAATCGTTTTGAGACGATAGAAGAGATACAACGTGAATCGCTACGCGCTCTGAAAGCCATCCCGAAAGGCGACTTTAATTCTTGTTTCGAGGACTGGAAAATACGTTGGCATAAGTGTATTGTGTCGGGAGGAGATTACTTTGAAGGCGACGAAATAGATTTGGAAGAATAAATAAATATTTTTTGAAATAAATAAAAACTGGTCTTACTCTTTGGATACAGTAATATATTAGTATATTACACAGTAGTATATTATTATATACTATATTATATAATATATACATATATATTATTAATATCACGATATATTACGCATGATAACATACTGAAATAACATAAATCAATATATAAACTCGATGATAATACAAAAATTACGGGTGATTAATTAATGCAGCGAATCAGTTAATTTCTCATTCGATATAACGTCGTTATTCTTTAACGATGTTACCGTGTGCATTAAATTAATAACTATTATCTTTTAACGAGCGTAATGTGTAATTCATGAGGTAGTCGTGCATTGCGGAACCGCGCCGACCACAATTGTCGCGATTGTTGCACGGGAACGTGCGAGTTCTTTTTGCGTTTTCCATCGCCCGGTGCTTCACAGTGTACTTGAGGACAGCGAAACGGACGACGACGATGGCAGCGTCGTCGTCGTCGTCGTCGTCGTCGTCGGGCCTACCGAAAGGCGAGACGTTTGCAATAACGCGCGAAGCAAGCCGAGGGCAACGGGCGCAGGGACGAACGGAAAATGCGGATGCAGCCGCGGCTTAAAGTAAATTTTGAAAACGGCTTCGACGGCCCTCGACGGGAATCTTTCCCTGCGGTCCGCTTCCGTAATCCGAGGACATTAATTTGTCGACGGGGCAAACTTACGAGCGCCAGCCGTAACGTTTCCCCCGGGGGACTTCTTGTACTTTCTCAGGTTATCCTCCGGGAGTCCCGCCTGAAGCGAAGGGGGACGAGACGGGACGTGCATCTTGACAAAATTTTACGGTCCCGTACGACCGCCCTGTACATTCCGCAGGACCTGCCCGAGGAATATCGCCGCGTAAATCTCGACGTTGTCGTCGGGTCGTTTCGGCTCGAATTACAGGCTCGCGTTTAGATGTTCGTTTATCGTGCCTGGTAGGAATTAGCGTACCTCGCGAATTAAAAAAGCCTCGTCTCGCCGTTGGAAATCTCACTCGCTTTTGTGAACGAGATAGAGAGAGAGGGAGGGAGACGGGGGGAAAGAGAGAGAGCTGTGTTCACGCGAAAGTTCGCGCGCACCTTACCGCATGCCGCCGGTAGAATAATATCGCGCAGAGGTAATGTTACCGTAATTATGGTAATGCTATTGCGTTTATTATCGTTTGATCGTAAGCGTCATTATGTCCTCTCACAGCCGCCGCCACCGCCGTCTTCGCCGACGTATAATCCGACGTCGTAAAACACTAAACGCAAACGTTTGCGGAGCGCTTGATTATCATAAGCACGATGGAAACGAAGATCTTACGCTTTGTACGCTAAGGAGTGCTTCCACGATTACTTGGGCACACGTGCCGCCACCATGCATGAGGTCCCAACGGGTCTTCAAGTGAAACTTAATCGACTCTTGGTCCCTTAGATCGAAGCTTACCTCTCGGCTCGCAAAAGGCTCGCTAGGACGAGATTACCTCGAGTAGCAACGGGAAAAACAGTACAGTTGGCTCACGCATTAATTTGCTTGTGCCAATCAGATTTAATAGCAAAATGCGGAACAACTAATTACTATGGTTACTGCAGCCACAGAACAATTGCTGAGTTAGTGGCGTACAGCAGCAGTAATGATGTCTCCAATCCGAGTGTATTAATGGTAAATGCCAGGACCAACCGATTTCTAATTGCCAGAACCAGATGACGCGCGACTACATTGATATGGTCGATGTAGCAAAGTAATTAATAATCATTACTTGAAACTTGTCTCGAGTGAGATATTTACAAAAGACACTCACGAAATGCGTCTCTATTTTTTAAAAATATATATTTTTTTAAAAAGTTAACTTTAGATCAAGTTTTGAACAAAATTGGCCAACTCGATTTTTGGTTAGGTTTGGTTAGGCAGTAGTGATATACATCATTGAACTTGTCCAAATAAGTGCTTTCTAAAAATATACACCTTGAAAATATCCCGAATCGAAACTTTGATTCCATTTTTCGCTTCAACGTTCTATTTAACGTCTATTTTGATACTCTGAAGTATTTCAAAGCAACTATTTTTTATTCTATTTAACCTACTAATTTTGCTGAGAAGTCCCCTCTGTAGAACCTCTAGATGACATTTTATGCGTTTTCTGCTATTCTGAGACGTTAAGTCGGGTTTCAGTTTCTATATGTGTATTAAATATACACTGATTATTCAGAATATACAGATGTTAGAAATGTTCAGATCGAAAGTAAAGCTAAAATTTCGACTCGACATGTTAACAAGACAAAAAGTTATGTATTCATAAGTAGTTTAGTTTCATAAATAGTCTAGTTTCATTATTAGCCAAATTTTGACATTCGATTTTTAGTCAATGTTCTCATTTCGCGCAGCAATGTTGAACTATCGTTGAACTTGTGTGTCTTGGTGAGTACCAAAATATATACTAAAAAATACATACATTTTTGAAAAGTAGAGACCTAACACTTTGCGAGTGTTTCTGTTAGATTTGTATCTAGATGTTAATTTTTCAGCAAAATCGTGATTGCAAATATAACGTCGCGTATGTGTGATTAGAAGTAAACAGTTGAAACTTAATTCTAAATTTATATCTGAGTATCTCACGTAGGTTCAGGTTTCAACTACACATATTAGCATCACACACACTGAGAAAAAAGATTTATTGAAACTTTGAAAAAAAAATTAGTTGAGAAAAATAAAATTCGTTCAAGCAAACGTTTAGTCAATTGAACGAATTATATCGTTTGCTGTAATAAGAGAGTTATCAATTGATTCAATAATTACGATTTGGTCAGTAATTGTATTAATTTGTTTAATAGACATTTCTTTGAAGGGATGGCCACCGATTTTGTCGATCCAACTGCTTTTTTCCTCAATACAAAGATAACTAGAGTGATGCACTATACACTGAGAGAAATGGCTTGATGAATGATACTGTACTCGTCTTATAAAAGTAATATGGTGAATTTATATGCGATATCTAGTTCACATATCCAATATTCTGATTACGATGCTTCGACGCCTCTGGTAGTCAATATCAAGACATTTAGTTAGTAGACATCTAGACAGTTTGGTAATTCTCTCTAGACGTGTGATACTATTGACGCGATAATTAATTGTTACTCGCTGCGACGTTTCCTTTTTCATCTATACTAATTTAAAGCGTCGATGCTATAAAAGAGTAAACGCTGAAACCGTCAAATATTTGGAAGAATGAAATTTCTTAAAATATGTCGACGAATTTAGAAGTAAGTATATGAAAATTATATACAATAAGTATATGAAAATTATATATAATATGGTTAGATTTCAGGTTAGGTAAGAACACTACTTCACAAGTGTATTCATAAAATTCGCCAAATAAATTGTATGCTGTACCAGACGGTTTGTTGTAAACGTATTTAAGCATTATCGTAATGCTATTTAGATAATGCGCTCACCAGATAGTTTGGTATCATTGACTAAATATCTTGTTACACGATTATTCACCACACCATTTGGTAAATCTAAATATAATCCTAGTTAGTATCATCAGACATTCCCCTCAGTGTACTGTTGACCATAGCAATTGAACATTTCTGATTGTGCGTGTCTGTTCTCTTTTTCCGTGAACGATGCCAACTATAATTCGCTTGACCGTCGCGTTCGATTGCCGAGAGGCGATCGAGGCGGAGGTTCGTCAGCGCGACCGAGTCGCGCGCAACCAGGCCAGCGCGAAATCTCGCGCGGGTGTCTCGTGGCGAATTGCGGACGGTGTCCGTCTCGGCGCCGAACGGCAACGCGTATCAGTGCTGTCGGTGGCAGAGATCCGTAGGTGGGTAGCGAGCCGGCGAACGAGAGCGTGGCCTAGAGGGTGGACGGTCGGTCTGTTGGGTGGACGGGCAGGGGGAGACGGGCGGTTATTGCCTGTTGGGTGATTTATCTAGTAATACTAGCCGACAGGCCGCGAGCCCGGGGCATGGGCACGGTGCGAACCCGTGGCTTCTAACCCCCTACCCGCGGCCCAACCGCCGGCACTGGTGGAAATTAAAAACTCACTTTATTACACGTCTCATTCTGCGCCCTGCGCCTCCTCCCCCCTCGGTCTTCTCCCCCCGCAGTCACCCAGCCACCCTTCGACCGCTTCTACCCTCGACCCTTCTGTACAGTCCTCCTCTTCCCTCGCTCTTTCTCTCTTTTCACCCTCTCGTCCTTCCCCTCGTCCTCCTACTTCTTCTTCTTCTTCTTCATCGTGCCGCCTCACGCGTCCTCTTTCCTCCTCCTCCTCTCTTCGCCCTCCGCCCTCCACTCATCATATTCCGCCGCTCTGGCGGCGCCTCGTTCGCGCGGACCGACTTAATATGAGGCCGGCCATACCTGATGGAACGAATATTATTAAAGTTCGCCCGCACGCGAAACCGGTGAAATATCGCCGACCCCCTCCTTCGGTCCCCTTGGCGCTCCCTGGACGCCCCCTTCGGCCTCGCCGACCTTTCGGTCCCTCACGACGACGGAGGGTCTGTGCATTCTCCGCTCGCCCTTTCCTCCCGCCGGCACTGCTTATTGCTCGACCTGTACTAAATGTAGTGACATTTGAGGCGTAGATGTTAATGAAGACGGAAGATGAAAGCATGGTTTGGGGCTTGTAATGACCGATAATAATCGTCGTTGTTACACCTGCGATTATGTTTTGATGTTTACACTGAGAGAAAGGATATTTTAAAAAATTAAAGAAAATATTTATTCGACAGGTATATTAACATGTTTGCTTAAATTTAAATTCTTTTATTCAGCCAGAATAAGCAGTTACTTTCATGAAAAACTAAGGTTTGAAGAAAATGTACGTTTCCTTATTTGAAGAACATGTCAATACCTATCGAGCAAATATATTTTATTTCTTAGATACTCTCGTGCGCTCACACAGTGCGGGCACGAAGAACTTGGGATGAAAGATTCGTGACGCTATATTTCCGAGTACAGGCAATTAAGTTTTCAATTTGGCGTCGGTGTCGTTTTAGTCGACGCGCGCGATGCAGATTAAAACAGTCACACCTGGGAAAATATTACGACGCCTGCACTGCACTGCGGAAGTCTTCGAGCCGCGTTAATCCGATATACGATTTTCCTTATGGAGAACGCGCGGGTGTGCGTGCGCGTGTGCATACGTGCGTGCGTGCACGCAACGGCCAGACGTTTATGGGGCTCTCGATGACATAGCCGTCGGTATCCGGCTCGTTTTATTAATGTCAATAAGGCAATTATTGCCGGCGGGCGGTGCGGGTCGGTATCTCGTTCATACCACCGCGGCGGCGTGGCGAGTTACCTGTCTCGACTGCCGATGGCTTCGAACGTGCGCTTAATCCCGCATACGTGTCGGAGAGAGGGCGGCTTACTCGCTCGCACACACAATCACCCACACATACGCACACACACACACACACTCTCTCTCTCCCTCTCTCATCGCGACAATCGCGCACTGCGAACAGATCGTCGCGAAATCCGACGCCTCGCGTCGCTCTCGCGCCGCTCCGTAAATTCGGATTCGCCGGGCGATCGATTTCGCAACCGGCGGCCGACATCGCCAATTCAACTCCGCGTTGTTTCGCTAATGACGCTCGACGTCACTCCCCCGCGTGGACGACCGAATGGGTAATTACCCGTAACAGCGCGCGGGATTCGTTATCGTGCCGCGTCACCACGGCCAGTATCATAATCGAAGCGGCGAATAACCTCCCCTTCCCCCGGCCCTCGCGCTTTTTCCGCGCCGCGGATATACGCGTTTGCCGCGTCGCACGCGCGGCAGAGAGGCACGAGGTAATCCGAGTTCACGGCACTTGAACGCTCCGCGCGTCGCTCGGCGCAGTCGCTGAACGAGATCTGAGGAGGTTGGGGAGAATAATATAGGAAAGAGGGGTTTCCCTAGTCTCGGCTAAGCAATATCCATCCGCCTCCACATGCTCGCCCGCCTGTCTGTCTGCCTGGCTTTTCGGTGCCGTCGCTGTGTACAGACGCGCGTTCAACAATTTATTCATTACTGTCTCGCGATACCTGTCCCTTCCTCCCTCCTTCCCACCCTCCGTCCCATCTTTCCTCTCACTCCTTTCTCACGTAATCATATATATGGTTGTATATTTTCTATAGGTTTTTCCTTTTTTAATTATTATTTATGCGTATATTCGCGCTTTAGGGAAATTCACCTCCAAGCGCGTAATAATTATATTTCTCCTCCTTTCTCTCTCTCTCTCTCTCTCTCTCTCTCTCTCTCTCTCTCTATCTCTATCTCTATCTTCCAATGCACGCCCCATTATTCCACGTTTCGTAATTTGCGCGCGTCCTCGAGCCTCGGCGAGGTAGTTAGGGCGACCGGATTTTTCGTGTCCCCCCCACGACGACCACTCATCTCTCGCCCTCTGGAGACTCGGAAAAATTTTCTATCGATTCGAAAGAGAGAGCAAAAGAGAGAGAGAGGGATTGACATGTATGTACCGCAACGATTACCTTATTTTGTGACTCGGGCAATACGCGGGATCTGCTCTCGCGCATCGTCGACGATACCGCGATTAAGAATCCACGTGCGACCGGAAGGCACTGCACGCCCCGCGCAGGTACTTGGCGAGTATGTAATCGCGTGAGTGCTCGTATACTCTCGCAAGTAATGCATTAGGCGGAAAGTGATTGCCGGAAGGACAGACTACCCACCGGCTTTGCGCGAGGCGCGCTCTCGCGGAGAGGCGGGGAGCTTACGTTTGAACAGTCATACTTATTCTTTACGGAACGGTCACGTTTATTCCTCGCGGGGCAAAATAAATAAACGAGACGATACGTAATGATATACGACGTATAATGCGAGAAAGATGCGCGCGAGCGGCTACGTCGAGCAGTTTCGGCGAGAGAGACGTCCGGGGTATAATACGCGATTAATCATTCATATTATTTCTTGCGTCGCGCTTTTATAGCGCCGCGTTACGGAACGGTATCATGAATAAATTTCTCGATATCCGCGCCGCGGTGTTCAAGTATTAATCCGCATACTCGGGATAATCGGGGCCGGCGTGCGCGCGTAAGACGACAATCTTGCAGAAGCGTAGAATTTCGAAGGATTTTACTATTCGAAAAGTACTGCCGGCACGGGAATACCCCCGGAGACGCGGCAGCTATATCCGGCAGGTCTCGGGATGGCCTGTGGTGCCTCGCGCGCATAGCAACTCCAAAGACGTATGTCGGTTTGGGGCAGCGAAGGCTCGCGGAGGCCCGACGCGAAGGGAGTAAAAATTTCACGGAGTGAATAAATCAGGGGACGCCGCGGCAGAGCGGCGCTCTTAGTTTAAGTACATCTGGCACGGCATCCCTCCTCCCGTCCCACCCCGTCCGTACGTTCGACTACTCTCCGCTTTCCCGCATACTCTATCGCGAATAATGCGCACGGAAAAGAGAGATCTTCTTGTCTCCCGCGTTTCGCGCGCTTCTGTCCGCGTGCCGACTTTCGCGAGTAACGAGGAACTCGGTGGTGCTTTTTGCGCGTAGAGTGGCGAGTGTTCCTAACCGGATGGCTCGCGTCACGTGATCCTAATGTCCCGCGGGCAATTTTAATCACACGTCGAATTAATGCGTATTAGAGCCGCGCGTGAAGAATCGACGCGGAAATTAAACTTCATCCCCGGGCGTGAGAATCGATCCAATTTTCAGACGGTGTATATTACTCATCGGCCGTTCGACAAGCCAACGACTTGCGTATACGTGAAATATCTGTATTGCAAAATGTTCCCTTTCCCCCGTGCAAAATTTCAGCGCATCCAGCCTTCGTTCTCGTGCCCGTCGACTCGCCAGGAACGCGGGTCATCTTTTTATGTTGAAGTACGGGATTGATCTTTTAAATTGCATCGTGTTTACGGTCTGGCGCGAGATATATATATATATATACATATGAAGAGAGAGAGAGAGAGAGGGGGAGAAAGGAGGGGGTGGAGCGAGCGAGAGCAAGTTTGCGTATCCACAGGCAACGTGTGTAGATCGCGACGTGTCAGTGAGAGAGGGAGTCGGGGAACGGGAAAGAGGAGTTGGGGAAGGTCATTCGGGAGGATGGCGGCTCATCTTGTAATGGACTCAGAAGACAGGCGAGTCGGCTAATGGAGCCCCGCTCTTCCAGAAAAGCTCTTAGTACCCGCTCGCTGCGCGAGCGTCGATGCTGTCGGGCTGCGTCATTCCAAATCCACAGCATCCAGCGGTTATTTCCGCGCGCGCAGGTGCACGGGACGGACGAGCGCCGTCGGATTTAGAGTATTTCGAGCCCAAAGTATGGCGCGAGACTCGCGCTTGGAGTACTCGTATAGAAAAAAGATGATGAAATCAAACGACGTACCGTGCGTTACGAAGATTTCTGACGTAAATCTTCTTTGAACGCACCATCGAATTAAGAAGGAGAAATACAGAGAAAGAAAGAGAGAGAAAGAGTGGGAAGAATGTTTATTTATATTTATTTATATCTAAGGCATGCCGCTTAAATATATCATAGCAGATATTACTAGCAGTTATTATTATTAGCATTAATGAAGAAATACAATTATATGTATGCATAGGAAGGAAATGGAGAATGACAGTGAAATTAATTCAGAAAAGATAAGAACGGATATAAATGCGAAACAATGGACGTAATTGGAAGAGCACAGTAAGTATTCAGTATGGCATATTCAATATAAAGACAGGAGGATATATCGGAGGGGATTTCCGTTTGTCGAGTCATACACCCCTCATACTTTGTCAGGTGCAGATCCAATCGATCGCCATGGATAATCGATACGCTTTCGCGACGCGCGTCGCGTCGTTTCCTCTCAAGTTGGACGCGGAATTTATCGTCGCGCCGGCGCGGCCTGGCGCGACGCGGGCCCGTCGTTAAATGCTTTTTCGCGAGATAAGGGCATCGCGAACGCGCTCGGCCTCGGGCGCGCGCGCGCGCGGTCGGCGAGAGAGTGCCGCTTAGTTTAATACACGTAACGCTACTTTCCGCCCGCTTTTTCTATCAAATGCTCCGCACCGAGAGCTCCAACGGGGTTCGAAGTAGTATAAGTCGTGGACAAAGTAGACGGCGTACAGAAAACCTCCATTAAAGTCCGTAGAAGTGATTAGTACGCTCCCCATCCCTCTCCCGCGCTCGCGGGAGCCCCTTCGTCACCCCCGTTCCACTCTTGCCCTTCGTTCCACACAGACACACGCGCGCGCGCACGCGATACCCCCCGCTATCCACCTCCTCCCCCGTCCTGCCACCCTCATCTCTCTCGCCCCATCTCGCTCCTTGCAATTTCAGGCTCTCGCGCGTTTCGCTTTCTCCTTCGCGCGCTTCGGCAGACAGGCTTTGGAAACGCGCGCGACACTCGTGGCAGAACTATTATCGAACGTCGTATAGCGATTTTGGATTTGCGACGGTGGTTGTATCAACGGGGATGGGGGAGGAAGGTGCCGCGGCGGCGTGTCGCGCGCTCCACGTTGGTTACGACGGGACTCCCCGTCGGATCCCGAGTTGATACTTGTCCGATGAAAATTAGAGTTATGCGCGTGGTCGTCGTCAGAGACACCTCAGCTCCTCTTTCGCCTCGTAACCTCCTCCATGTCGGCGTTCGATATTAAATATCTCGGTATCTCGGTTAAGAAGCCGGCGTCTGTTTTTCATTTGCAACGCTCAATAACTCGGTAATTAAGTCGCCAATTAAATTTCTGTTAAGGTGAAGCGCACCTGAGATTAATTGGCAAATGAAGTTTTATTACCTATTTACACTCGTGAAACTTGTCCATCGTAACTCTTTAATTTTCAATATTAAACAACTCCCTAACTAAGCCCGGGCTTGAAGATTCACCGAGAGGAAACGACAACTTCAAACTTATCTCGCTACTCTCGCTCCTCAGAGCATCCGGTGTAAAGCACTTCTTTTTTCCTTTTTTTGCTTTTTTCCACGGCAATGTCGCGTTGGGAAAATTTCCAGTCGCAAACATAAAAGCCACCCGTGCTTTCTTTGATAATTCGCCAGGAGGGTGGTGGAGGATAATATAAACGCGAAATGCCGGATAAGATCGCGAAATACTGAATTTCTTTTCTCTATAAAGGATTACTCTTCCCGCGCGCCAGCCGAGACCGCCCGCGGCTTCGGCCGGCCTTCGACGTCATAAATCAGCCGATAATTAAAAGAGACCATCGACGCAACGCGGCGGTGGCGGTGGCGACGGCGGCGGTGGCGGCGGCAATAAACACGGCTTAATCCATTTCGTCTACTCGGTGTATGAGAGTGGGGAAAAAAAAGGTCGTAGCCTTTCTAATTTAATCTGGCGAATGATTCCGTGATTCTCGAAGCCGGCGGCAACCCTTTCATTACTTACGTCCCCACTCTACGCCGCGCACCCTCGCGGCTCCTTGCCGCCCCCCGCCGCCCGCGCGACCGCCACCGTGAATCGGCGCAGAACACTAAATCAGCGACCGGTGTAATTTTTGTAATGGGAGGTGTGGCTTCGTAGGGGTAGCAGGACACGTCCGCATGGTAGGGACTGCGAGCACGCGGTGGGGATACGCCGTCCCTGCGTCGGCTTGCGTGTAGGTGGAACGATGGGGTGGAATTCGTAGGGGTGATGCTAGGGATATCCCGTTGAGCGAGACGCGCCACGCCGGAGGTTAATCCTCCGCAGCTATTTTCGCAACGTTGACTGCGATGAGCGCGATCGTCGTCGTCCCTTAGGACGACTTCGTAAGATCCCCGTGCACGACTCGCGTTACTTTACCGCTGATAATCGTTATTACTCCTTCTCCGATCTTGCCCGAAGTTATACGGTCAGCACATGCCAGCGAACGTTCGAATCACGATTCGTTAAAACGAATCCATTAAACGATTCCACGAGGGCAAGCGCGCGTTATGTCAACAGTGTTTCTGAAACAGACTGTATGTCGTTGTATCGACGATCTTACGACGCCATACGATACTTCCGTTAATTGGAAAAAAGTGACAGAGATTAAACACTCGCGGGACGGGGAGG
>NW_022639462.1:763872-767268 GCF_010583005.1 Odontomachus brunneus | reverse complement strand
GGGGGGGGGGGGGGGGGGGGAGGGGTGCTCATTACGAATTCATTGCGATAAATCGCCGGTAATTGAATTCCCCGCTCGATTCTAATTACGAGTGCCGCGTCTGGTCTTATTGATTCATAGACAAAGTCGACTCTCTTACCCGCCGCGGGACCTCGACAGGCGCGAAATTAAAAAGAAACAAACACCGGCGCAGGCTATAATCGATATCCCCCTTGCGTCGTCTTTCGCGCGCGGCCGTCGTGGCGGCGCGCATTCATCCCCCTCGCGTCTCCGATCCCGCCCGCGGCTCGCTGCGTCGCTGTTGGAAATCGAGAGCTCATAACTCGCGTTCTAAACGCGCCGCCTAATCGACTGGAGTGCGGCCCGCTATCCCGAATCGCGCGCACGGCAGGGGGAAGGGTAGTACATCCGGCGTGGTGCCGCCGCTGCCGCGCGGGGGCTAAATTGTGCGGTAGAGCGCGGATGGTTGAAGGATCGACGCGCGTGAGCGAGCGAGCGAGCGAGCGAGCGAGCCGGAGGGTGAGTGGAAGAAAAGAGAAAACGAGCGCGTGTAGGATAGCAGAGAGAGAGAGAGAGAGAGAGAGAGAGAAAGAGAGAGAGAGAGAGAGAGAGAGAAAGCGTTGAGGGGTGACGTGCCGAGCTCGTTGGTGGTGGCATTCACAACGTGGTGGGGAAAGCGTGTAGGGGTAGCGCGCGGCACCAGTGGGGTCGCCGAGGGGGTGGCTGGGCGCACTCGTGGTGGGGATTTATCACTCTCGGTGGCGTGCCGTGGCCGCACGCGGCATTCGGCAGTTTACAGCCGACCGCCGAAGTGGCGGTTTCGTCACACGATCTCGCCGACATACGCTTTGTCGTTCCGCGTAGCATCGAGGGTGCGCGCGCTCTCACTCTCTCTGTCTCGTTCTCACGCGTACGAGGGGTTTGCGAGAGAGCAACGTTGTCGGTGGTCGAGATAATTCGGGACTCGGTCGATCAGGAGTTTGGCGGCAAATAAATAGATCGATCGTTCGATTCATTCATTCGACTGGTGGCTCGATGGGGAGAGACCCGACGCGAATGGGAGTTAGTGGCTGTTTCGTGCGTCTTGTGCAGTGCCACGTGACGCGGAGGGCTTAAACGGAGGACGACGGTGGAGACTGCTACTCACGGAACCTTCGCCGTTTGCCAGCGATTGTTGCCAGGTAAATGCGATCGGAGATCGCGATTAGATTAGTGCGCGCGCGCGCGCGCGCGCCCGCGAGACGGACGGCAGGGAAATAGAATGGGACTTTGACGAGAACTTTAGATCGCAACGAGATATTCGATTAGCTTGCGCAAAGCATCCGAGTGTAATTATCCTGTTTAACTTGCACAGATCGCACTGTGCAAGTTACCGATGTGAATTTCTCTCTCTCTCGCGTATCACATATAAGTGATATCTGTAAGAGGATATATTCACAGCGCGTGTACACACCTATTTGTACCAATACACGCACAGAGAATATGAGGGTGAGAAGAGCGGAGGAAAAGAAAGCGCGCCTGATAAGCTCGGAGCGTACATAGATGGCGCATAAATGAACGTGCATTCGCCAAAGAAGTCGCGTGAGAATCTCGCGTTAATTATAAACTGTCTTGCTTTTTAGCCTGGCAGATAAGCACGCGCCGGCACGCTCGTGTACAGTCATTCACCCCCTTCGCACCTCGGCATCTCGCGGCGCGCGTCCCATCTCTCATCGACCGACGTCCGTTCCAATTACCGGTGGCGTTTTAAGGCGATTCCGTTGTAGGGTTGCCGTTACCGACGCGGATTAACTGCATCCTTAGAAATGATTCGCATAGCTCCTCTACTTCGCGAATCCTTTGTCCCGTCGAGTCGGTCGTAACGGCACGCCGGCGCGCGCGCGAGATTATCGGCTTCAGCGACTGCGAGGGAACGCGATTAACCATCACCGATCCTCGAGAACGTTCAATTAATCGCCACAATAAAGAGATTATCTAAGTGCACCCCGCGCGGGGAACTTTGAGTTTGTCTTACGATCCTCATATTTTCGTGTTATTTCTACAAGTCACAGTTATTCGCGTGAACAACATTTGATGTAAGAGAATAAATAAGTATATTTAAACTTCACGAGGCAGAGATCTGCACGAGAGAAAGAGAGTGAGAGAAGTAGGGGAGAGGGAGAGGGAGAGAGAGACAGAAACGATACGAGTAGCCATATTTTCGGATACCGTCCCGGAGGACCGCGATTACTGTATCTAAAATTGATGAGGGAGTTCCATTCATTTATGACACATCTCTTTATTGAACCGCCTTACGGCGAAGTTCCAGCCGGATGCCGTGAGATAACATAATGCACTATGTATGAATCGTTTTCGAGATATCGTCATTCAATATGCAAGAGCGAGTCGCTTGTAGCGCGTGACAAAGCTTTCACGAAGATTAGCGCTAGGTGCAATCTCGCGAGCGATTCATCGGAATGGCACGTTATTATAGCCTCTCGGAATTTATTTCAAAGCCTACTATGAGATAAGCGAACTATAAGTACATCGTTGCTATATACGTGTAAGAAAGGAATCAGGCGAGAGAGAGAGAGAGAGAGAGAGAGAGGGGAGGAGGAAAGAGAGAGGCTGAGAGATCTAATCAAGTTTCATCTCTTTCAGACCAAAAATTGCACACTATGTCTCTCCTACACTTCCCCAATTTCTAAAAAACAACTAGCTTTGATTACGGTTACTTTACAGCTGAAAGGAAAAAAGAGAGAAAGAGATCAAGAAGAGAAAAGGAGAACACGCTGTACCGCGAGCAGAATTTTCTCCTCGTCGTCGTAACACGCGCGGTGCGCACTCTGTTTGCTTGGCGGAGATTTAATTAGAGAAGCTTAATTAGCGGAATATCGAACACCGTACATCAAAAGCCCTTGGTCGTCGATTCAAAAATAAAAGCAAAGCAGGGAAAGAAAGGAGAGAAAAAGAGAGAGGGTGAGAGTGACGAGAGAGGGAAGGGAGAGAGAGAGAGAGATTTTAACAGATAAATGCCGCGGAACTGTTCGTTAAAGAAGACCGGAAATATCATTATTCTTCAATCTTTCTCTTCAGCGTAGATAAGATACAGATGTATCCTCCGCACGTTAGCCACATATCACGCTTTATTCCCGCACATGTCGTCGGGCATCCGTTAAAGTCGAAATAATGAAGCTAACTGTCCGTCCGGACGAGTATCCCAGCCTGTACCACGAAGACTCTGGCTGCCGTCTTCTTCATCAGAGACCTCCTCTGCTTTCTCTCTTCCTTCTCTTCCACCTTCTCCCCTTCCCGCTCCTCCTCCGCGCCTCGACGTTCTACCGAAAGAGAGAGAAAGAGAAGGATAGAGAGAAAGAGAGAGAGAGAGAGAGAGAGAGAGAGAGAGAGAGAGAGAGA
>NW_022639462.1:755879-763397 GCF_010583005.1 Odontomachus brunneus | reverse complement strand
GAGAGAGAGAGAGAGAGAGAGAGAGAGAGAGAGAGAGAGAGAGAGAGAGAGAGAACAGACAGCGTCTGAACTGCCGGCCACCCGCGTGTAACTCGTCCGTTTGAATGCCGATAATTGGCACTAGTTTCAGCCGACGGCGGGCTCGTTAGCCGGCCGGCTGGCTAAAGAGAATCACTTAATTATTTCGTTTGAAGTTCGCCTCCGATAGGTACAACTTGTGCGTACGCTCGCGGATCCGGCCGCGGATAAATCGAGAAAACGCCGGAGCGTTGCGAGCGAAACTTTCAGCCAGACGGTTTGTTTCGCGCCGACAAATTGCGCGGCTAATTAGCCGCGCGGGCTAAAAGGGGAGGCAACGTCGGTCGTGATGCTACCGTTTTGGATACTCCCGGGCCGCTGCTATTCCGACGCTTCGTCGTTGCGGTCGTCGTCTCTGCGGACTCAGCCTTCAAAACGAAGTCGTTAACTTCGTCGTCGCAGGAAATTTCTTGTCGCGGTCGAGACGAAGCGAGCCCGTCACCCCTTTTCCGATACGCGCGATGACGAGTGGAATTGTAATTATTCGCGGCTACTCGAATATCCTGCGAAATTTTCTAAGTCAATTTTCTTCCGTTTATATGCGCAAAAGAAGAGTTTGATTGGATTAGCGAAATTTCTGATGAAATATGAACGTACCAGAAAATTACGGTTGATATTACGAGAATTCTGTTGAACTTAGGCTAGCCGCAAGCCGTCTTGTTGACTTGAACGGAATTCTGGTGAACCGGAATTTCTGGCTTGTTCATACTTGACCAGAAATTCGCTTAATCCGACCGAATCTTATTTTTCGTGTACGCAACGCGGAAAAAAGTAGTGCTCGACGATGCGACACTGGAGCAAGTGGCCGTTGCGTTCGGGAAATCGTAGCAGTGGAACCCCCGGCATGCCAAAACGGTCGTTTCCCATTTTCCGGACATTATAGCGTGCTATCGGGCCGCTGCTATAATTTAATAACATCGGGGCGTGCGTAATGCCTTTCGACACGAGTCAGCGATAATTCCGCGGCGAATGTCCAATAAAAAGCCACTTTGCCCGATCGAAATATCAAATGTAATCCTCTTAAGTCGGCCGCGCCGTCGAACGTGTATCTCGCGAGCTGACCATCGCGCCCTGTCCTTCTCCCCGCTTCGCACCCCTAGCCCCAAACGCCCATCAACCCCCTCGACTCTATCTCTGTCCGCCTCGGCGAGCTACTAACTTTTGCTTTCCCCTCTCTTCGATATATACCCTCTTTCTCTTTCTCTGTCCCGCTTTCGTACGGTCCTCCTCTCTCTTTCTCTCTCTCTCTCTCTCTCTCTCTCTCTCTTTCCTCCGCATCGTCCTGTTCCTTAGGTTGGAGGCGTTGCTTTTACGGCGATTGAAGTTCCTCGTGGGTCCTTGGGCATACCGCCAGGTGGCAGTGCCGCGTCCTTCTGGGCGTCGGCCCCGATGTGTCCTTCGTCCTGTGTGAGATTTTTCCACGAACGCGGGCAGGATGAGGAGGAGACGGCGGCGAGGAGAAGGAGAAGGTGTCGTTGTGTACTTAGGATATCGCACGTGTCGCCCCCGAAATAGCGACCCCACGCCGCGGTACCGAGTACATTGGCACGGCAGATCGGAGGGTCCAGATCTGAATCTGATTTTGACCGTGAAATAGTCTCGGGAAATGGGGTCGCATTGCTACGGTGTTCTTAACGCCGTCGTCAAATTGAAAGGAAAGCTTCAGCCGCCTGAATCTATCGACTCAGCTTCAGGATCTATCGATCGATACGGGATTACACCGATCCCTTGACAGTCGCGGCGAAGCCGGGGCGCCGAAACAGTCTGCGGACGTTCCTGACGTAAATTCCATAACATTCTTTTATCGATCGTTAAAAGTTTCATCGGCCGCACTCTTCTTCTCTCTCTCTCTCTCTCTCTCTCTCTCTCTCTCTCTCTCTCTCTTTCCTCTTCACCCTGTATTCTCTCTCGCTTTCTCTTCTCCTCTTTCTTCTTCCCCCCCCCTCTCTCTCTCTCTCTCTCCCGACTGCTTCTTCGGCGCGCGAAGCTATTGAACACCTCGTACAATTAGCTCCTCTCATTAAAGAACCATTCGCAGTGGCACCGAATGCCGGGCGACGTTGAATAATTAGCATTCGCTACCGACCGAAATCGATTTGTTAATTAATAAAGCGCGCTAACGTTCGCCGTACTAATAATACCGGTCAACAATTGAATAGAGAGCGCGTTCATTAACTCGCCCGCGCGCAGCCAGTTAACGCCGTGTCGCGCCGCGCCGGATCGACTCGATATCGACTCAAATAATCGAATTTGTTACGGACCCGTGAAAATTCCCTCCGAGCAATCGCCGGCGCATCGTCGCGTAAACGATGTTATTTGCAAGCAAGACGATGACGACAAAAAGGACCCTTACTTTATCATCGGGCATCTTCTCCCTCTCTCTCTCTCTCTCTCTCTCTCTCTCTCTCTCTCTCTCTTTCTCTCTCACTCATTCTCGCCGTTTCCTCCTTCCCTCGTTCCGCCTCCCCTGGCCGCTGGTAGCCGGCGCTTCGTGCCGCGAATTTTCCTCTCCGTCTTCGTAGAAAGGAAGCCCGGAAGGAAAGTTCCTTCTCCAACTCGTTCGACGCTCCGGCGGGTTACCGGCTATTGGCCAGGATATCTTTCGATTATCAAGACCATCCATACCTACCGCCTTAGCCGGGGCAGGCTCCATTGTCTTCTCGGCTCTTTCAATTAATGTTTTGATTGATTTCGGACCCTCGCCTGGAGAACGATCCTCCCTCACGATCGACGCCGTACCCTCGCTCGCTCTGCCCGAGCAATACTCAGGTTGGCCCGCTCCCCATAATCGGCATTCCGCGGAAGACGGAGCGCGGGCACGCGTGAGAATTTCGCGCGTTAATACGAAAGAGGGTTATTGCGCCCTCATTGCTGCCCCTGCGTCGCGGCGGCGCGATAGCTCGTGATAACGGTTCGATCGAGTCTCTCGTGCAAATTGCTCATTCCGTCGTTAATCTTTCAACTCCCGAGCGGAGCGAGCCGCTTGCCTCATGATGATTTTTTCGGGAGAAAAATCTGTCGGAAATTTTTCATTGTTACGTCGCTGCAAAGATATTCCACGTCACCATAAACAAAAATTAATAACGTTGTATTATATTCACGCGTTGAAATGTTCACTTACTGAATTTTAATGCAATTTCTCATGTCCATTTACTGGATTTTAATGCAATTTCTCGTGTCATAAACGTGCTATTACGGGAAAAATTTTTTTCTGGAATGAGCCGCTTGCTTCACTCGAGAACTTATTCTTGGAAATAATCAAGGGGATCGAAACGTTAAGTGGTCGTAGAGCGCAAATTTTCAACGAGAATCGAGCGTTATCAGAGCTATTAATTGTAAGATGCAGTTGCCAGTATGTAATGACAAATGCACAAAATGCACGGAAAAAAAATTTGGTTAAATTAACCAAATATCTGGTCGAATATGAACGACCCAGAAATTCCGATTGAAGTAACCCGAATTCTGTTTAAGTTAACAAGATTTTTGGTAGACTAACCAAACATGTCTATTTAACCAAACATGTCTGGTTAGTCTGGTTAGTTTGGTTTATTTAACCAGACATGTTTAGTTAGTCTGTCAAAAATCTTGTTAACTTAAACAGAATTCGGTTTGCTTCAATCGGAACTTCTGGATCGTTTATATTCGACCAGATATTTGGTTAATTCAACCAAATATTTTTTTCCGTGTACACTGAGAGAAAAATGATATTATGATATTTGGAACTATAATGGCATAGTAAAAAGATTATAGTTAGGAATATAAATTTTATAGTAAATGTTACCATAATATTTGTAATATTTACAATATAAGCATAGTATAACTGACCCGAGTAAAATTTTTACCAAGAATTATAATTATTTGAAATAAAAAATATAGTAAGGTAGAAAATATTGAATGGTAAGAAAAATTAACTATTTTATATAGTCAATACAATTTGAATATTTGGCAAATATAGATACATGTAACTATATTCCCAAAAGGTGCTTTATCATATATATAGAGTAATAAGATGGTGACTATAAATCTGTGTTCATTCTACTATATCTTCATATTTAGATGAACTATAATATATGTTTGAGGCCAAAACGAACTATAAAATATAGTGAGATTCTAGTTATTCCAACTATTTTTTTCTCTCAGTGTATGAATCGAAATTTGTGATCGTCTCAGACTTTCCAGGATGGAACTTTCAGGTGAGAGGGACAGGAGGGTAGGAGGAGATTGAACAGCGCATTAGAGAGTTAACGATTCTAAAAAGCTAATTGCGGTCTCGGGCTTGGATTACAGGGGGCTTTCCCGGCCCCCCCGGAATCCTACGTAGCCATAGATAAATCCTCCTTCCGGAACGCGCCGTGGGGAGTCTTTCGGTGCGTACGAAGAGCGCGACGTCGCCGGCGACATCGGCGTCGTCCGCGCTGCTCGTGGTGACGGGGGTGGCGGCGACGGTGGCGGGTAGCCGGTAGACGACGGCTCCGGATCGGTGTTATACCCACGCTGGTGGCTGTTTTATTGCGAGATTTGCGGCGTGGCCTCCCCGTGTAACAAGACTTACTGAGATCTTAATAGAATCTGAGACCACCCCTTCTCAGCGGGTCCCGCACCACCGCAGGACTAACTCCCGGTCCTCGTCCATGGTTCCGCGCCTTTCCGACCACCCGCACCCCCATCGCCGCCGTCCGCCAACCCCTCTTTCTTTCGACGGACCTTGAAGGGGGCAGGGGGGAGGTGGCAGGGGGGTAGCCGCGGGGACGAGCAGGGCGGGGGCGGGAGGAAGTTGACCCCGGCACTGCATCCCTTCGGCGAAAAAAAAGAAAACTGGCGCTTATATTCTAAGCGTATATAAGAGAGATGGGAAGGCGGGAGGGACGCGCGGGGGGATGAAGCGGCGAGCGGGAGCGGTCTGAAGGGTGATTTATGAATATTGCCTACGGAGAAAAGTGTATCGCTACTACACCGCGCTACCGCGTCGATTTCGCGCGCGCGCGCGCTCGCTTTCTCTCTCTCTCTCTTCCTTTCTTTCTCTCGCTCGCTCGCTCTTTCCTCCTTCTCCTTGAGAAGACTTCGAAACGGCTCCTGCGCGACGACGATTCCTCTCGTCGTAACGTTCGTTGTTTCCGGCGAGAGAACGGTCGGTCGAGCGATCGAAAGTTTCATCGGGGCTGGTTCCCATTGACTTGCGTCGAACGTTTATAATCGAACGGTATAAACTTGGTCGTTCGGTCGCTCAGTTCATCCGCATTTTTCATTAACGCCTGAAGCGCCTCCTCGAGTTCTTCCGGATAGAAGAGCAATGCATGTATTGACGGGCCATATGGAACATTCATCGATAAATGAACGCGATATAATAGAGAAGTGCTGTTGAAACGAATAATAATGCATATCTCGAGTTACGCCAAGTGCGTCGGAACCGAAATGCGTCTCGCGATCGAGATCCGCCCGGCCGTGTTTCGCGCTTTTGTCATTTCGGTTTCTCGCAGTTGGATCGATATCGGACTCTTCCTCCCCCTGCGAGTGCTGTGTGCCGAGCACCGAGAGCGAGACTCGCCCTTATCCCGTAACGAACACAATTGGCATCGTCAAGACGATCTCACGTGCGTCTTAATTATACCGTAGAGCGCGCCGTCCCCGGTCAGGAGCATCGAGTTGCAGTGAATATTTTATAGTAGCGATGCCAAAGAGAGATAGAAGAGAGAAAGAGAGAGAGAGAGAGAGAGGGAGAGAGACGCGAGGCGCCGCGCCGGTGCGATAGTCGCCGCGTATAACGACGACGCGAGAGTAGGTCTGTCTTCGTCCTCACTCGCTCACTCACTCCCCCTTCCCCCTCCAACCCTCTGCCTCATCCCCCGTCTTCCCCCAGGAAGCTTGTTAGGCGACGCCGTGCTCCGCTATCTTCTAATTGGCGATATAATGATCCTGAAGGATGGAATACCGTGGTCCTGAAGGACCCAAGGAGAATACCCTCTCCTACCACACCTCCCTTTGTCAGGGCTGAAATTAAAATTTGACTCTGCCCTCTGCTCTTTCGCTCTCACTCTCATTCACTCTCACATCTCTCTCTTTCTCTCTCTCGTCGCTGTTGTCTTTTACGTCTCTCCCTCTCGTTTTTACCGGGCTTGTTTCGTCGCGCTTTTTATTTCATGTTCGAGGTATCAATTTTTGGCAGGTCCTTCTCGGAATACTACGTCGCGTCCTTGCGCGCGATCCGTCTGTATCTTTGCAGCAACGGCAGGGTGTAGAGCGGGCAGAGATGATTAAAAGTACCCCGCATTTCGCGCTCGCGCCGTATTCCGAGGGGTGTCGAGAAATCGCTCAACGGTTGCCGGCTGCGCCAGTTTAAGGGACAGTCGTCGACTAGTAATTAATCGACCATTAGGTACAGCAGTTCGGAACGCACAGCGCGGAACAAGTACTCGTTCTAATTACGCGCGGCGCCCTCATTAACCATAGTAATATAGTAAATTTACAACTTGTAATTATCTCGTCATCCCCGACGACGACGACGACGACGAAGAGGACGACGTAGTCTGCGCGCCGCGACGCAGTTTCCCGTGTGCCCAATCAGCGAAGGCGGTATATATCCGTATCGTTATCGCTGCTCGTCCATTCAGAATTTACGAACGGGCCCTTGTAGCGGTGTTGATAGTTACGAGGCCGGTCTCAATTAGTGGAACTTACGTCGCTAGGGTCCAATTAGACGTAGGCCAGCGCAGCTACACCCTGTTTGCCCAAGTTTGCTGTGCACCGTCGTCGTCTTCGTTGGCGTCGCCGTCCTCGTCGTCGTCGTCGTCGTCGGCGGCGGCAGCGGCGGCGGCGGCGGATGGGGTTGCCCGCCGTCCCGCAGCTGCAACGCCGGTTGAAGGTGTCTTTTTCCTACGCTAATGACTAATTAGCAGTCTCTCCACTTCGTAGTATAATGACACGGGATCCAGCTCGGAGCCGTCGGGCTGGGATCATTATTAAGCCCCGAAATTGCAGTCGTGCTGGCTACCCTCTTCCATGGCCTCCTCTTTCCCTCCTCAGCTCTTCTCTCTGTCTCTCACACCCCTTTTTCTCCCTCCTTTCTCTCTCTCTCTCTCTCTCATTCTATATCTTTCTCTCTTCTGTCTGCGCAATAGCGCAGGGTTTTGCAGTTGTATAGTATTAATAAACGGATTTCTCTTCATCCGTCTATCCGCGCCACGGCGAGGTGCCATATTTTATCGAGCATCTTTGATACGAGTTTGCCGGCTTGGCGCGAGGAACACTTCCGATTGAATCGGCGGGGCGACGAGTGCAGCCGCTCGCAGTTTGGGTCAGCCGGGTGCGTCTCGCTGACCTCTAACCGTAATATTATATCGAATCTCTTGCTGCTCTCTTCCCCTCCCGCTTCTTCTCTTCCTCCTGCACCGCGAGACGACTTCACTCCCGTCGCCCCTCTCCCCCCCCCCCCCCCCCCCCCCC
>NW_022639462.1:752529-755848 GCF_010583005.1 Odontomachus brunneus | reverse complement strand
TCCCTCCTCCGCCCGTCTATCCGTCCACGTATTTGTCCATCCCGCTTCTCGGTGTCTCTTCTCTCCTCCGTCGGACTTTCTTTTACATTTATTTATTTCCTAAACGTCCGTCCCCACCGGCTACTTTATATTTGACATTTTTATTAAACCACCTAGCGGCCTTCCCCGTCACCCGACCCCCCGTCCGTTCCGTTCCGACAGGATCTCCGGGATACGGAGGGAGACGCGTGGGAGAAGCGCGAGCGGCGGGGCTGGGTTTCTCCCATATTGCTGTTAGGGCAATTTCGTAATCTCGGAAGGGTGCTCCTTATATTGACCGAATAAAAAGTCGTATCCGTTGCTGATTCGACGATCGAATGTCGTCGTTTCTCCCGCGGGAGCTCGCCGGTATTCGGGGGGGCTGACCACGTCGCGCCGCTCCCGGCACAGCCGTAACGTTCGGAATCAGTTTGCGATTTTACGATTATGTTATCTCGTAGACGAGAACTGTCGCGCGCGGCGCGCACGCCCGACGCGAGAGTGATTTTATCAGCGAGAGATCGAATTTTCTCAAGGCTCCTACGCCGGGAAATGAAACGCTGCCCGCTAATTCCGAGCAGGGTATTCGGCGCCGCGATGGAGCAAATATCGATAATACCCCGCCGCAGCGGTCTGCAATATGCGAGAGAGAGAGAGAGAGAGAGAGAGACCTTATCGTTATCAGTGTCTTATCGCGGATGACATATAAAATATTTTTTATTTGGTGTTAGTTTATGTTAAAAAAATCACAGCACTGCGTGGGAGAAAAAAACAGTCGATTTAATTTTAAAATTGGAAATTTTTTAGCCGCAGTCATATCCTTTGGTTGCTCTAACACGAAAATGAAAGTGGCAACATGCATATAAAGTTATTACTAGTTCCGTCAATTATTTGTTGTTATTAAAATATCAATAATCTGGGAATTATTTCATGATTTACTTTATTGAATCGATTTTAGCTGTAAAGTTGCTCATATGCAATGAGTAAAAATGCACTGAGAAAAAAAGCAGTTGGGTCGACAAAATCAGCGATTACTTGCCTTCAAAGAAATATTGTGTATGTTGAACAAAAATTGTGCGTTAGTGCAACAATAAGTAGCGTTGTTATAGTTGCCGACCAAGTCGCAACCGTTGAACTCGTCGCAGCAACGATATACTTCGTTCAGTCGACTACACGTTTGCTCAAACAAATTTGGTTCGTTCAAGCACAGTCTCATCGACTCAACTACTCTTTTTTGTACGGACGCAAGATAAAACTGCCTTCTCTCGGCCCGAGTATAGGCGTGAGTCCTCAAATTAATATATTCAATTAATATTCATAAGATCGAGTAGTCGAAATGGACAGTATTAATGATTATAACTAACATTACAGAGCAGAATTTAATGAAAGGGGAAATGGTTTCCTTGACTAAAACTTGTAGTAATTATTTCTCTATACCCGATTATAGTTATAAATACTACTCTTCGTCAGTGCGTGCGTCTGACCGGATTCCCGAGAGTTCTCGAGAAGATCCGAAGATACCGCCGCAGTAAAGAGTCTAATTTCCATAAGCCGGACAGTAAAATGGCAAAAGACATCGTAAATCGCGGTGGGGGGATCGGAATTCGCCCTTTGCAATTTTGTTTTACAAGCGATCGAAGTATCGACGTTGTCCGCGTTGACGACGTCGGCCGAGCCACGAGATAATACAATATCCGTAGGGTCCTTGTGCGATCGCTCGCAGTGACAAACAAGTCGCAATATCCTGATAGGATTCAGCATTCGCGGGAAAAATTATAGCCGCTCCTCCTCGCGCTCTTTCTCCCCGGGGACCTTCGCGCGAGCTTCTGGCGTCTTGCGTTCGCGCTGATTCCAGTTCCTGAGGAACTCTCCCAGCCCCTCGATCTGACGTCAGTCTTTGGACACAGACTCTCGTCGAAAATGCAAATTAGAAGCGCTGTTTCTATCTCTCTCTTCTCTCGCGAACGGTGCGTTCTGCGTAGGATCCCGCGCGCGCGGCCAATTTGTTCGCTCTCCAGCAAGATAAACTTACAATCGCTCTGGGCAAGTAATTTCAATCGGCATAGTATGTGCGAATTTTCACAGCATCGACATTTTTTTGCAGGCTCGAAATTTTTCAACGGCGCCGAGTGATTAATTTCCGCCGAATTTTTTATTCGATATTTGGATACCCGTTCATTGAACTTTTAATTTGTTCGCGAGCACCGGCAATTTTGATATTCACTGTTTGCCAATGAAACGGCCAAAGTAACATCCAATTTTTTTTTCCATCGTATCTCTGCAACCATCGCGATCAAACATGATACGTAACACGCGACTATGCTGTGTTGCGGAACGCAACGTAAAACGGTGGGCGAGCGGCGAGAGCTCTCTTTCTCTTTTTCTCTCCCTCCCCTCGTTTCCCTTTCTCCGCTCGCCGGCCGCGAGTCCATCCACGACGAACTCGTTTATCGGGTCGGGTTCATTCCGGACGATCGAACGGTCATTGATCGCGCAATTAGTATTACCGGGCTTCCCCGCGGATCGGGAAAAGAGCTTAAAAACCGTCATCGTTAGCCGCGTCTTTCCGCGGCGTATGACACGGCGCGCTTTTATTATTTCTTCTCTTTTTCCCCCCGTCCTGTCGCGATATCAATCGGGCCAAGGGAGAATCATTAAAAAAAAACTAGATCCAGGGCGAAACGGAGCGTACGGGTCGTTTGACGAATCACGAGAGGCGGCTCTTGGATATACGCGAGCGCGTGGGTGGGAGACGCGCGCCGCGGGAGGGTGGCACGAGAGAGGGCCGGGGGGAATGATGTTTTTTTCCTCGGCGGCGCCTCTTTAATTTGCCCTCCAATTAACGGACGGGGTCCTATTTGAAAAATACCTGCCACGAGGGCTGGCAATTATACTTCTTCCTTTTTTTTGCGTCACGAGCGCGTTATTAGCGCTATCCGTCCAACCCCGCTCCCTCACCACCCGTCCCTCGCGCCTCTCTTTCTCTCCTCCCTCGCGACTTCGTCTCCCGTTTGCTCTTTCCACCACCTCCCGCACCAACACCACCATCACCGCCACCACTTCGCTCACCCATCTCCGCGCGCTCCCCCCCCCCATCCCCCCTACTCTCTATCTCTCTCGTATCCATTTTGTCTTAGTGCATGTGTGCGAGCGTGCGAGGATGGTCCGCGTGGGCGAGCGTATCCGCGCGATTGTATGCGTTTTACGTGTATTGCGAAGCACGCGGGTGAAGTGATGCGGCGGGCGGTGGTGAAGAGGGAGAAGAGAGAGAGAGAGAGAGAGAGAGAGAGAGAGAGAGAGA
>NW_022639462.1:735740-752222 GCF_010583005.1 Odontomachus brunneus | reverse complement strand
AGAGAGAGAGAGAGAGAGAGAGAGAGAGAGAGAGAGAGAGAGAGAGAGAGAGGAGGTAGGAGCGAAAGGTTTTCGAGCGAGATACCGAGATAGAGAGATAGAGAAGGAGAGGTGAGACAGAGAGAAAAGGGGTAGGTGGCGGGCGGTAGCGAGAGAGAAAATTGTAACCGGGGCGGCGAAGAGGGGTGCGCGGTGGCTGCGGGCCGGCGTGGGCCAGGGAGGGCGGGAGGGAGGGAAGGAGTAGCGTTTATAACTCGTGCCCGGGTCTCTCCCGGCTTTGAGAAGGCCAATTAGCAGCATAAAGCTGCAGCTCGGCCCCGAGGCCGAGGATGTTTGTATGTAATAATGGATTGTTACTCAAAGTATCCGGCTAATTAATTAAGCCCCCGCCGCGCGTCCGCCCGCTCGTCGTCGTTTCGAACGGAACGCGGCAGCGGCCCACTTCGCTCACCCCTTCTGCCGCCACTGCCACCGTCACCGCCACCTCCGCCACCGCACTACCCTCACTCCACTTTAGCCCGCGAAGTATTACGCATCAGAGGAACGTAACACCGCGTCCTCGCGATCGCGAACGCCGTTTTCGTCCCTCAACGCGCGTGGCCTCTCGATGGCTCCGGTCGAATGTATTCTTCACTCGCGCCCTGATGGGTCGCGATAGCACCGCGCTCGGCGAAAGTCCGCGATTCTCACGATTGAAAGTAAAGCACGCAGTAAAGCGTGAGCAGCGAGCAAATTGACCAGGTACGGTCTCGCCGCTTCTCTTCCTACGGTTCAGGAATAATCGATTACGGTTGGTCAATCTTTTTACCGCTCTCTGCTTACGTTCTTCTGTGTGTGCCATCCGCTCAACAAAAATTGAAAGTAATCTGCACCAAGAGAGAAAAAAGTAGTTGATCTGGCCAAAATTATAACCATCTTTCCAATCATATTTTCTGTAGCAAAAGGATAGCAGTGATATGCACATAAGATTATTATCATCAACATTATAGTAGAATTTAATAAAAACTTTCGCGGCCGTAAGTTGTAGTAATTATTTCTCTATGTGATTATAGGTATATAATCGTTACAAATGCCAAGGGTTTCTTTCTAAGTGTGGTTCTGTGATTCTTGAGAGTCTCAATTGTCATTCATTCATTGCGCCCGACGGGTGCGCTTGCGGCAGAGCGGTTAAGAGACGCTGCTTCGGATGGCGGCGTAGTTGAAAAAAGGAAGAAAAAATACACAAAGAAACGTTACACCGCCACACTCAGGAAAGATCCAAACGGCACCCATGGCGCAGTGCGTCGCTGCTTATTGGAGTCTGGCTGTACGAGGATGCAGGAACGGTTCCAATTAGCTGCGCTAATTATTGCGTGCTGTCAGCCACTTACGACGTCGGAGACGCTTATAACTGCGGGATACGCGTGCATGGCACGCTAGCCGTCCCAGAAGTTGCCCCCTTATAAACACGAGCGGATACGTGAGCGCGCCGAATCCCCGAGCGAGTACGATAAGTTCTCATTAACTCGGGAAATCAAATTTTGGCCGCCGAAATGACCCGGCCGTATAATTCTCTCATCGCTCACGCGCGCACTCACGCTCCCGAGCTGTCGACTCGCCGAAAATTTTATATCGCACCGTATCTGTGACGGATTATTGCGCCGCCCAGCGGTAAAAATGTCGGCGCGTTTATTTTCGATCGCGTCTACACTGAGCAAAAAAAATGTTTGGCACTTGTGACTATGATCGCTTGTAGCTATAATCGCATGGAGAGATAATTACTATCAATTGTTGTCGGAAAAAGTCCATTTTTTCAAGTTAAATTATGCCACAATGTGTTACAGTGATAATAACAATCGGGAGGTTTTGAATAATTAACTTCAGTTGGATGAATTAACTTCAGTTGGATTGTTTTCTCTCAATGTAGGGCGCGCGAGATATCGGGATAGAAAAAAATGAAGAAGAAATTACAGGTTAATCTCGCTCTCCCGTCGGCGCTTTAAGTGTTCCCCTAAACGACGACATACGGCAGCACCGTTGTGACCGTTCGATTTGCTCTTAATGTTCCAGACGGCGCCGTAGCCAAGATCACGATGACTATGGACGTGAGCAAATCCGAGACGAATAAAAATGGCTCGACGCAGCAGGAGTGCGCCGGCTGCGGAAAGACAATTACGGAGAGGTAAGCGCGTCGGCGTTTTCTGTACAGTTTGCATCTCCTTGAACAAGTAAAGGAAGCAGAAAAGAAATGATCCCCATCGCTGATCTCGTCGTACTTCATACTTTGCTAATAATCCCCTCGCGATATCGATGCTTCGTTAGAATTCCAAAAGAAAGCCGGCTCGACGCGAACGTCGATCTTTCGTCGTCGTCGTCCTCCCCCTCCCCCTCCCCCGCGATGGGTTTCCCCGCTCTCCCTGTTGACCGGGAAGCGGGGACCGATCATTTGATCCCGAGAAATATACATATATCAGATATCGAGATAAAAGAGAAACTTGCGAGGTTTAACGGCCGGTAAGAAGGAAAACTGCGGTCGGTTCTTCAGGTACCTCCTCAAGGCCTTGGACCTCTACTGGCACGAGGACTGCCTCAAGTGCGGATGCTGCGACTGTAGGTTAGGAGAGGTCGGCTCTACCCTCTACACCAAAGCTAACCTTATCCTCTGTAAGAGGGACTACCTCAGGCTCTTCGGCAACACAGGATGCTGCGCGGCATGTAACAAACAAATACCGGCGTTCGAGATGGTCATGAGGGCCAGGACGAATGTCTATCATCTCGACTGCTTCGCCTGTCAACAATGCACTCATCGGTGAGTACGATAAACGCCGGAAATTCTCTCATTACTGAACCTCCTCGAGCGGACTTCTCGCTCAATTCTACCTGTATTCAAGGCGTGAGATGTCACATCTTGTCTTATTATCCAATGCCAATATCGAAAGCGTAAAGAGGCCCGCTCGAAGAGGACAAGGCTTCCATTTTCAGACTACGCGAATTGCGAGCGAAATCCTTAGAAACTCGCGATTTTTACGAAATTTAGTAGGATACGATCTGGAGGTAACATTACGTTGGGGGTAGCCAATTATCAAAGACCACCGTGCACCATGTGAAATCAAGGATAGCGATTATGCAGAATTCAAATCGGTAAATTTACGTCGTCCGCTCTCTCTCTCTCTCTCTCTCTCCTTCTCTTTTTACCTCTTGCTTTCTTCCTTTCTTTTTTCCTGCTTCTTCCCGCGGCTCACGGTTTTCGCGAACGATGCATCTTCCCCGTGTGGACACAAGGAAGGAGCGAGGAACGGCCACGGGGATGCGACTACACTGGTCCATGAGGCAGAGCCCACTAGGGGAGGTTGGTTTACAGGTCAGCTGGGAAATCACCCTGCACTTTCTTCGCCGTGACCTCTTCTTTCGCTCGCGCTGCCATTCTCCGACCCGGCAGCGGTCGAATCAACTTCATCGTGAAACCCCGCGGCACGTCCTCGCGTACATTCACGGCCTCGACTCCCACCGTTCGACCGAATGCGCGATGCCTCCTGATCGATTTATCCTTCGCGTCTGTCCTTACTATTATTATCGTACATTCCTCTCTCTGTCCTAAAGCTGGATTTCAGAACTGTAGTCTTGACTGTCGTGGTCAATGAGTTATTACGCGCTGAAGAGATTCTGGAATAACCTAATCTAACCTAGATTCCAATTTTAATAGTCTCCGACTTTTATCTTACATATATATATCTTTTTATATATGTATGAGTTTCTTATATGTATCGCGTAATATAAGTGCATAAGTTTTCTAACTTTCTCGGTGATGTCCTTAGAGGAGTTGCCTCAGGCTGACGATGAACGCCTTTCTCACCTCTCTCTCTCTCTCTCTCTCTCTCTCTTTTCCTCTTATCCTGTATCTCATCTTCATTCGATCCATTCCGTCTTTCAAGACCAGTTACGTAATATCCGAGTATCGCTGACTTTTTCGCGCTCGATCGAGATTATCTTCGCGATCGGGATATCGGTGATATTTCTTCCCCCCTCCTCTTTCTGTCTCTCTTTCTCTTTCTCTCTCGACTTTCAATATATCGCGGGCTTTACTCTGTCGCACTTGAAACCACGGACGCCGTCGACGCGGGATCAACCGTTGCGGCATTTCCATCGATCGGAGCGGCGCGTTATCATCCGTTATTCTTTTCTTCGGTCGTTTTAATTATCCTACGGGCCGTGGTGTGGTACGTGTAAACAATATGTGGCAGCGACGAGGCGCGGCCAGGCCTCTGTCGCGATTCAATGGCGGAAAACCGTACAAACGAGAGCACAAAGCCAGCGAAGCGGTACAATGCTGGCTTACGGACGAAGTGACTCGTTTTTTCGCGGGGGAGGTAACAACGTCCAGGAGAGAGAGCAGATAGCAGAGAGGGATTCGGTTGCTCTATCGACGGAGAATGGCGGACAGGCACACAGGGGTGGTATAGTGGCGGCGGCGGCAGCGGCGGTGGCGCGAGGGGTACGATAGAGAAGCCGGAGGTGGAGGATGTAGTTCCAAGCCAATAGCAATGGCTCGTCCAGGCGTGCGGCAAACGTTGCACAGCGTCTCAAACAATGTGAACAAAAGAGCATCAATTTTACGTTTTTATCGTCCGGCATTGTCTATCTTCGACAATGCCTCCGCTTGCTCGCTCGCGCCACTCGTGGCGAGACCGTCCCGAGTGAGGGGTGCGCGGATTGGGTTAGACGCGTGGAAAGTGGGCGAGTCGCGCGTCAGCGTCAAAACTGTATCCGAACCTGGGGAGAAGGAGACGCGATCGGCCGAAAGGACCAAGGCGTGTTGACAACACGAAGACGCGCGCGCGAGGAGCGCGCTGTGCGAGGGTCCGCAACGGCACCGCGGACGCGCGCGCGCGAATCGGGAAAGAGTAAATTGGGACAGCTGCATTATTCAGCCGTTTTATTTGTTGTAACAATCGCGTTGCGTGTCAGGTACGATATACGGGCGCAATTAAAGCGCGCGATGAAATATGCCTGATGCGGAATATATTCGGTGCGACCCCTCGCGTGCTCGCGCGCGCACGTGCGATCGCGCCGCGCTAAAAAGCAGGTAGGTAAATTTGAAGAGGCCAATTACTCGCAGCGCTGCGCGTCCTGTAACGAGACGACTTAGAGTTTGCAATTAAACAGCAACAATTACACGGGGTAACTTTAGACTGTAATAACACAGAATAAAGGGTTGCCAGTGGCGGCGACTAGGCACCCACCCTCCTGGTTAGAGGATGATTTACCGATGCAATTAGCTCTTTCTCTCTCTCTCTCTCTCTCTCCCTCCCGTCCTCCTCTCTCTCTCTTTCTCTCGCGTTCTCTCTTTCGTTCTCTTGTCTTCCCTTTTCCCTCATTCTCTCTCTCTCTCTCTCTCTCTCTTTCTCTTGCACCCCCGATGCACACAAACACACACGCTCCACAGTGTGCGCGCAAGCGCCGCATCGCGTATCTGCTTTTCCCCTCCGATTTCTTTGCTTCCGTCGAATCCGGTCAAACATAATGACTACTCGATTAAACTTTCGCCCCTGCGACTTGGATTCGATATCCCGTCGGCGGAGCGAGGCTCCCCCGGCGAAATTGCGATCAACGTGAAATTTCTCATTCGCGGGCGATCGCTACGCGCCGCCGCCTCGAGATCGTATTACGAGAACGTGATTTTCATCGCGTATTATTGCGCGATATTACACGCGCTTGTTTCCTCTTTTTTTCTCCCAGCTTTCTATCGTCGTCCCGCTGAGGATACATCACGTTCGCTCTCACGTGTGCCCGCTCTCTCGAACGTGCCGCCCCGTCGCTCGGCAATTCCGCAATTTCCGCGATTCACACCGCGGTGCGTCGAATAAAGATTTTATCTGAGAAACTGGCGTACATATACATACACACAGGTACGATACACACACACACACACACACACACACACACACACACACACACACACATACTGTCCGTGTCAGGGGTCCGAGACGCGCACGACGAGATCGCTGAAACTTTGATGCGCCGAAGCTCGTGCAGAGACGGTATTACTCTTTGAGGACTATGGCCACGTCGACGGAGCGGCCCGTAAAGTGCCTCTAACGGGGTCACGCATTGCCACCAGTGGTATCATTTATTGAATCGCAGCGGCTACTTTCCGCCTTTGCACCTCATAGTAGTCGTCGTCGTCGCGCCGATCGAACGTCGTCGTCGTCGTCGCCGCACTCGCCCACCCGCCCACTATCCGTTTCTCCTCGTGTCGGTATCGTCCTCCTACCATCCATCCCCCCTGGCCCGCCCGCCCGCCCCATTGTCCTGCGGCTCTCCTCTGGCTGCTGGCGAAGCCGGGGCTACCCTCGTTAAAGATTCAACCGAGTTATCTGAGCGCCACCCAGATTGAAATTTTCCATGCAGACCGTAGAGTCGTTCTCTCGCGCGCGACTTCATCCACCCTCCCACGAACTATCTTCCACGTCGATGGTTCACTAACCCCGGTCAGTGGATGTTTCTCAGGCGTCCCGACGCCCCCGCAGCCGCGAGCGGGGCGGAGGGGGTGATCGATTTAAGGTCGCCGCAATCGAAGCGGCCGTGACGCGGCGCTTCGTGTTCGAGTAATTCCCATCGGAAATCTTATCGCGCCGAAATTCAGCGGGAGTAGATACGTCTCTCTAATGGACGAGGCGGATGAACGCGCGGTTAGACGCCGTATGGATCCCGTCCGACCGGGGCGAACACACGCGGCCACGGCGGGGGCAGCTGCCGCTCGCGGTCTCACCCTCGCGTTCGAACGGAGCGAAGAAATTGCAACGCGTCGCGGGCTCCCGGGTGCCGTGAAACGTGTCAAAACGACCGTAAACAACGTGATGTATCCCGCGACGTCGGGGGTGTGCGTGCGACGCGGCATGTGGGCGGACGGGCGAGAGGGAGCGAGCGAGCGGGCGGGCGGGCGGAGGGTGGCTCTGGCAGGCACGTAATAAAAAGAAAATTGAATGGAAACACTTACGGAATTGCGCCAATTACGTAGAGGTGGGGCGTGCTAGGTGCGCTCGCGCTGTAATAAAGCGTTCGCACGGCGGCGGCGGCGGCGGCGGCGGCGGCGAATTTGCTCTCATTGCGATGAACGCATAGAACAAGAGATAAATCAAATTTTAAACGTTTATGACTTCGTGCGCGTTGGCGAGAGACGAGTGTTGCGCGACATGCTGCGCGCTACGATGGAAATTAATACTTTGGTAGGAAAGACTTCCGACGTATTCTTAATATTTTGTTCACGACGGTGAATAAAAGGTGTCTCGATGAAGGTAGAAAAACGCGGAGACGCCGTCACACGCGCCGATGTATGATTCCCAGCTTATTGCCGAGAAACAAAAGTACTAATTCTCGGACACGTGCCTATTCATGGATATTCTTATTGTTTGGCCTTTAAACACGGCTTTTGGCCTTTAAACACGGATATTTAAACTTTCAAAACAACAAAATATATGTGCATATACAACATATGTATACAGGATGTTGAAAAACAACATGGCACGAATTTTTCTACGTGTTCCTCAGACAATTCTAAGAACAAAAGTTCATATAAACATATGACCGAAACGGCTTAGTTTTTGAGAGAGAGGGCTTTGAAAATTGCAATTTTTTTTGTAACAATAATAACTTGGAAACTAATGACAATAATTAAATGAAATTTGGCACATGTCTGTGCTAAACTCTTTCTGAAAATGCTAAAAAAGTTTTTGAATAAAAACTAGAAATAAGGATAATAAGAAAAGCGTGGGATAGTTTTAACCCTATCTTTGTAAAAAGAAAAAAAATTCTGTTTGAATACCAGATTTTAATATTTTAAAGACAATTTATTATTATTATATATTATATATTATTTATTATTATTATATTATTAAAAATTGCAATTTTCGAAGCCCTCTATCTCAAAAACTAAGCCGTTTCGGACACATGTTTATATAAACTTTTGTTCTTAGAATTGTCTGAGGAATACGTAGATAAATTTGTGCTATGTTGTTTTTCAACACCCTGTATATATTCTCTATGTTAAAAGATGAAAAATACCGAAACAATAAAAATGCCCAAAGATAGCTATCAGTGCAATTAGCCTGGGTATTGGTGCTTTAACCTTAATTTTTCTTTTATTTTCTCCCTTGCTCCCTCTCACTATACAGGGTGTTTGATAATTACTGACACATCTGTTGTATACAGGTAGAATTCGTCAAACTGAACACAAAATTTCTCTACTGTTTCACAGACAACGACGTAAAATTTTCAGTTATTAATTGAAAAAGATTGATGAATGTAATCGTGCGCGATCACGGTGGATGAAAGGCGACGTCTGCTGTCGTGTGTTTGCGGATTAAGTGAAATTGAAAAAGAAAGATCTTTACCGAATTTTGCGAATGATCACGTAGATTTTTGGTTATCAATTAAAAAAAGACTGGTGCATTTAATTGCGGACAATCAAGCAGCCATCTACCCTGCGTCTATCGTGCATGATCATTCGCTAATCTTTTTATTATTAATAACTCAAAATCTTACATGGTTGTTTGTGAAATAATAGGAGAATTTTGTGTTCAGTTTTATGAGTTCTGCTCACAACGGATGTGTGAATAATTGTCGGTCACCCAGTATATCCTATAAACGTACGCGATAGCCAGTTGTAGTCAGTGCGCTATCCCCGGTGTTACGTGGATCAGTTTTAATACTTGACCAAGGCTATCCGTCCAACTAACCCCCCGTTTGATCGATCTAAATAGAATATTCGTGCGCTCGACGTCTTTCTCCTTGGACGGCGATTTCGAGGTGGGTTGCGCGACGTATCACTCGTCCGTGCAAAAATGCCGGGGAGGGGGGAGGGGGTCCAGGTGGAAAATTATGGGCTAGCGTTTGTGCATCCGCGCCCGCGCGCGCCCCTCGATATCGTTCCACGGCAGACCGTATTTGCGCCGTTTTCGCGAGAAAGGATCGGGCTTTGCGCGGCATTATTCGCACGCGCATAATGGAAGGTCCGGAATGACTGCGCTCTCGTGCAACGCGATAATTCTATTGCCCGCGCAATTACGACAGTATCTGCCTCTAGCCAGACGGCCGAAAAAGGTATCCAAAGCGTTACAAGGATTATTTTCGTTTAAGCCGTCCAGCACTGCCGTCCGCGAGCCCGCCGGATATTAATTTTTTTTTCACGCCTCCCGCCAGCCTCCCGCGTGCCGCTCGAATCGCCCTGAGGATTAATGGGAAATGACTAATGGCGAAATACAAATACACCTCCGTCGCGATTGTATCGCTCGCCGGGCACAAGGCAAAAAGCCCGTAAGGGTATCAATTATCCGGTAACGACGGTCATTATATTTTAATTAATACGCGTTTGATTGGCGCACGTTTGCACTATTCCTCTCCTCACTGTGGGCACTTTGCTGCTTGTTACAGTCGTTTTCACTCATTGAAATCAGAACACCAGGGGTTGCACACGCATTCGCCGATGTGTGTCAGCTGTGTATCGAGAGAGAGTGAGAAAGAGATCGGGGGAGAGACCAAAAACAGCCGTACTCCTGTCGTGTGTATGCATGTGTATCGATCACGGCGCTAATTTGCGCGGGGCAATTAAATTATTCGCGTGCGGATTAAAAATCTAGCGGAACGATTGTGTCGGACATGTCGAGTGGCAAGGCGAGCCGCTGCCGCCGGGGTAGTGGGCTGCGGAGGAAAGCTGAAGGATGGAGGAGAGAGAAAGAGAGAGAGAGAGAGAGAGAGAGAAGGAGGGGGGTAGGTATCCGATTGGAGTGTGGCGTCATTTAGCAGACGACGCGTATAATAGGGGAAACGAGCGAAACCCGGTATAAGCCGCGCGCTTGCTGCCAGCACGGCCACGCGCAGCAACGCGATAATTCTATTTGCCGTGCGATTATGAGAGTATCTACCCCGAGCCAGACTCGACCCGAGCGATCCCCGACGCGGCGCGACGCCGCGCCGCGCCGCGCTCTCGTATTTCGCTCTCGTATTTCCTAGCCCGGGATCAAAGCGAATACGAGGCCGCATGCGGACAGAGGCCCCGATAATAATTATTTGCTCGATGCGTATTACGATATGCTCGTTATCTAGCGGAACTCCTCTTTCGAATTTCTGTCGACTCTCTCTTCGTTTTCTCCTCCGCCCTCGCGATTGATCGAATTTTTGGAGCAACGGAGGTTTGGCTCCTCGCGAGGTCCTAAACTGACAATGGCTACAATGGTGTGACCAGGAGCGACTACTCGCATCTACTCTATTCTCTTCCAGTGTTTCATAAGGAAAAACTTGGCAAGATTCATTCATCTGTATGGGCCCTTACTTTGTTCACTAGAGGGCTAAATTAGAAGAAACGTTCACTTATAGTTTATATTAAGCAATAGTTCAAACGAAAGATATCGTCAAGTAGATTCATCTGCTCGTCGTGTACCTTGCGTAATGTAAAATGATCTATCGATATATATTTACATATTATACATATAAATAATTGATTCATGACGTTCTTTATCGTGTTAACTATAAACCACAGATATATAAAAATATATGTGTTCTGAACCTACTCAACGATATCTTTCATTTGAGTTAATGCTTAATATAGGTTATAAGGGAATGTTTTTTTTTTACTTTCAGCGGCATAAAAAACTGAAAGGAACAGGATAGGTGCAAATAAAAATCGCTCTGGTCATGTTGATAGTGATCATTGTGAGGCTTCATCCGTTAATCGAATCCACTAATTTCCTTTGAATCTTTTTGAGCCTTTTGCGCGCGATGGGCCAAATAAATTTTATTGCGAACTACTGACACACACACACACACACACACACACACACACACACACGCGACTAGTAATCAATGTGTGAAGCTGTTTTTATTAATTGTGCAATGTAGAGAGGCATAGTTTTTACACTTTTCTGTTTGTCCAAGGAACGTCCTCATTCGTGCGTCGGAATTACTGACCAGAGAATTATAATTGTATATCCGAGAAAGAGAGAGAGAGAGAGAGAGAGAGAGAGAGAGAGAGAGAGAGAGAGAGATATGTAGGACAACGTCTCGTCGAACGCGAGTCGTCGTGTACTCATTGCGCTTTCGACACACAGGATGCCTTTTCTGCTTGCAGGTTTTGCGTGGGCGATCGGTTTTACTTGTGCGAGAATAAGATTCTCTGCGAGTACGACTATGAGGAGAGGCTAGCCTTCGCTAATATGGCGCTACAGACACCCGCCTCATTAGCATACATCAAAAGGCAACTTCCCCCTACACCGACGCCCCCGGGCCAGAACATGCACCCGGGACACAATCCGCTGCAAGCTCATCAAGGTCTGGGGCAGTCGGTGGCTCAACACAATCACGTGCCCAACGTAAGTGCCAACGAATCACGCGAACGCGCGTCTGGTTGATGAAGCAAATCCGCGAAATGTTTAGAATAATAATGTCAGATAAATTTGATCAATTTCCAAGCAGCGTATTTCTTCCAGCATTTCCTATTTCTCTCTGATTATTGCCAAAGAATTGCGTCTCAGTTGTGATTTTTTTCGGTAACCGCGCGCGCGACACTTGTCAGGTTTCTCTCCTTCGTGTAATTGAAAGTTCGCGAGAATTAAGATTCGCGAGGTGTGCGACGCGGGGAGGGGGGGAGGGGGGGGGTGTCGTCTCACGTTTTGCGAATCTTTTATGACTTCAGGGTCAAATGTCGGGCGGCACGCCGACGGTGAACGGGACGGCTATAGGAGTCGGCGGACCGAGGGCGCCGGGCGATATGAACAACAACGGCCTGTCCGGACCCGCTCTCGGGCCCGTGAAGCCGCCCCCGATGTCGATGCAGGCGCCGACCAGCTGAAACGAGGCTTCGCCGCCTCTGAAGAAGCTCAGGTGTCTCAGTGGTTACTAAGACCGACGGGAGTGCTCCTCGCTCCGCGGAGATAATTGCATATTCCAAGGAACGGACGGGAGGAGCAAAGGGGGGGAAGAGGGAGTGGGGACGGAAGAAGTATACGTTGCACCGCTGAGGACGACGCGATGGACAAAAAGGGGTCGTTGAGGGGTCGAAGAGTGATAGACTGGGGTCGACAAGCAAGCTGGACGGTACGCGGAACGTGTGCGCCAAGTATCGGAGACGCGAAGCGAAGTCCGAATCGCGGGCTCGGGGGATGAAGTGACGCTCGCTGATGTTGGAGATCGGAATCACTGTGATCGTGGAAAATGAACAAATTTCATGGCGGATATGTTAATACTGTAGAACACGCGCGAGGTACGGGCTAGAGCACGCTCGATACACCGTATTTGCAAACAGACCCACGTACACACACACACACACACACACACACACATACAGAGAGATACGCAACACGTACACTGCACTCGGGCACGCACAGACGTCCAAGCGACATCGTAAGATCCTAGACACTCCTCAAACATCGTCTGGTCGTCGTGTGCTGTCCGGAGGCTGATGCACATGTGCATCTTGTAAGATACGACGACACACAACACACGTAAAGATAAATTAGATGATTTATGTAAGATATATTTCTAGCGAGAGACGAGACACGGAGGGTGAGAATGCGGCTTTCGCAGTGCGTGCGTGCGTGCGTGCGTGTGAGAGTGTGCGAGTGGCGCGGAGTCGCCTGTAAATAAATCTATGTCGTATTCGACTCCGCGAGTGAGGAAGAGAGAGGGAGGATGAAACAATTACCAGTATACGCAGGCCCACCAAAATGACTCTTATCCCGCTCGTGATACCGCCGTCGTCCATCCGTAAGGACGTGGAGCGCCGATTCAGAGGAAAGGGAACTGCGAGAGAAAGAGAGAGAGAGAGAGAGATATAGAGAGAAAGAGAGACGAACTTTCAGCGAGAGCGAAGAGGACACGAGGGGTTCTGTAACACGTGCCATAATCCTGCGATCTCTCGTTTCACAGCCGACTGAGAGGGCGCTGCCGGAGGGGAAGGAAAAGTAAGATGATGATTATTTTATATTTCGCGATTGGAGAAATGTCGAGCGCGATCGCGACTTGGACTCGCGCGCGCGTCATGCAAATTACCAATCAGCAACCAGTGATTTTTCCCTCGTCGCGCACACAGCATTCGGAAACGACGCGGTGGACTTAACTTTCGTGTTCTTCTAGTCTCGTGAAATTTCCGTTATGTCGCGCGGTCGCTGATCCTCTTGCGTCAGAGTGGGACGTGCCCGCGACAGTCGATACCAAAGAGATAATTCAAGACATTAGGTTAAGAACCCCTCGGAGCGAGCGTCGCGGACAGATTGAGTTTTGGATAGCCCGACGCGCGTCACGGCGAATTACTTTTCGCAAGTATCTATCCGGCGTGTGTTCGCGACAGCTAGGAGCAACGGCGGATTATCGTACGAATCGGGAAAATATTTTTATCATTTTTCAACGTTTCACGAATCGTCGGGGATAACAGTAATTCACGTTCATCATGAGTTCGATGATTATGAGCTTTCGCAGTCGTGCACGGAAAAAGCAGTATGGTTGGCCCACACAGGGGCTAGATGTCCCATATTTCATAATTTTTAAATTACAACTTCTCAGACAATTGATTCTTGTGACTGACTACACAAACATGGTAGCGACAGCCTTCTTCTATATGCTAATGCTCGCCACGATCATGTCAATCGTTTTGTTTTTTATAATAATAATCAAAATACGAATATGCAATGACGTAAGCATCTTGATCCGGATCGTTCAGTACCATGGAGGGTAAAAAACATTGCATATAAAATATGTATCCTGATTAATGGTTCCGGGATCTCCGCGAGAGATCTCCACAGCCCTCCTGCAGGCCTTTAATTATAGGCCAACTTTATCTCATTCGTCCATATACTCGATTACAGCAACTTTATGAGTGGAAATTGTGCTTTTATTATCACACAACTAGAGTATATCATACATTTGCAAGAAACTTTATTCTAGCTGGTAACGCTCTGGCTAGTAACATTGTCGCTTAACTTTATTCTTTCACAATGAAAACTTAAGACAAAAGCGAGAAAGTCGAATTTGTTTTGCCACTACGAATCAGTTTTTTCTATTTTTTAATATTATTTCGATTTCAACAAAACTTAGGGAAAAGAGTATCCAGATTTAAAAGACTTTTTCGCAATGTTATATTCACCGTGTTTCTCTCAAGATGAAGCACATGAGCTTTACTCCCGAAGCTATCTGGTTTTCCCCAAATCTGCTTGTACCAATCATGTCGGTTGGTACGAATAGATTTTGGTGCGAATAGACCAATCATACAGTTTTTCATCCGTGTAGACACAAAGACAGATCTGGCAGGTCTCAAAGCAACTCTCTCGACTGGGATCTTCGAGTACGTTAATCCGCCACCGATGCAAAGTCGCGAGCCGGAGACGCCGGAGAGCGGCGAGGGGCTTAGTCACTTAGCTTTAACGCTTCAATGCCAAAAATACGAGCGGCGCTTATCTATACCAAACGCCAAACGGCACACACATCCTTCGTAATCGTGCGAAACAGGAGGGAGAAGGTATGGAATCGAGGTATGGAAACGCTCTTGCGCCGCGCGTTCGTCGCCGCGCGCGAGCATTATTAATCGTGAGCTCGCGAGTTAACGCTACTTACCGTGAGTAATTTCCCGCGACGCCGGAAGGTACCGGTCTGTCTCGTTCTCGCGTGTATCCGGGCTTTCTTTCGCTCACGACCGTCGGACGCCGGTTGCACCAATGTCGCTTGAAAGTAAGAATGAAGACTCGTCTGCAATACGCGGAATAAGCTTGATGCAAGTTGGAGCATGAATGAAAAGTAATCGCTTACATCTATCATATTCTAGCTCCCTTCGAGAACCCGAAGTATTCCTCTTTACGTAAACGTGATAATTAATTATTTTTATTTCTTACTCCAACCTATACCAATCTTGCTCCGCGTATTCTGAACAAGTCTCAATGCGCACCATTGCAGACAAGTGGAATCTGTCTAATGCCGGATCTCCTTATTATCTCGCAGATACGATTACGGGTCAATCGTCCGTGTTGCGACTGATCGTTCTGCGCCGGACTGAGTTAACGATTACGGTTACTCAATGAATCCCAAAGCGGACAAAGTCTCGAAAAGCAGCAGCCGCTGGTTGAAGATCCGCTTTAGTCAGGGATCTCGCCGCTGAATGGCGAGGTAAGACGCGTCCGTTCCGGATGGAATGATCGTCGGTGCAAACGGTGCCGCGTTTTCGCATAGAAAATTTCTTGGGATTCAGCCTGGTTTCCCGAAGTAATTGTGGGTTTTGGATACAAGTGTAATGTCTCAAACATGCGATTCTAAGCGAGGAAACCCAAAGTTTTCTCAGTTTTTTTCTGGTCTTTATTTTTTTACGTCAGAATTGAATGAACCATGTTGATTTTTCAAATAATTTCATTATTCAGTAAAATGCTTAAAATGTTTTAAAAATATCTTATTTTTTTACATTTCATTTTATTGAATACAGTAGTTGATATAAAAATGAGATTCTCTGTTTGATACTTTAAAAATATATCGATTAAAAAAACGCGAGTTTCCAAAGTATTTCTGTTTTGATTTTGGACAAAGAACTATGATTGGGATAAAAATGGAGTTCCCAATAGATATAACTCATTTTAGGATATACTTGGGCAAGCAGAATTTATGCTACGACTGGGAAAATCTTGGGAAATTTTTATGCGGATTCCACCGAAAGCAGAATCGTCGTCGTAACGTCCGATTAAGCAACGCGCGCGAAATCCGAGAGAACGCAGGTGTAATGGGAAGTTAGTTTGTACATCGAGTACTTGTAAATTACCGAACAACAATGGATCGAACCCGACGACTATCGTATCGCGTTAATACAAAGATCCTGTGACATAGCGGAGAGTGGAAGAGAGAGAGAGAGAGAGAGTGAGAGAGAGAGAGAGAGGGAGAGAGAGAGAGAGAGAGAGAGAGTCGGACGATAGAAGGCGATACAGTGACGAGCGAAGGACACCGTCTCCCACGTGTAGGCGGAGAGAACGAGGGACGATTCTTTCCCGTTTTTTATCCATCTGTATATAATATCACTTACTAGGGCTCTATTAATATATTTACGACCGCTCCCCTTCGCGCGGGGGCTCCCATTACTACCGAGAAAATATAACATTCTTATAAATACAACCTGGTGCATTCCAAAGACGTTCTCTTTTTATTTCGCAGCCGAGAAGGAGACGGCGTCGGAGTGCGAGTTTAAATCCCAGACACATCCCCCGGCGGATCCTGCACGCGTTCCTTCCACGCGCGGGACGTTGCGCTTCCTCGTCTTCTTCGTCATCGCTCCCAGTTTACGGCTCCCTCTCCCTTATCCGACAACCCGCTGCCTATCTTCCTGTCACGTCGAGCCGAAATCGAGGTAAAGTCCCAGCTCACATAAGTTCACCGATCCGATCGAGGATTCCATTCAACGTGTGCTATGAGAGGGGACGGGTGGGTTGGCGAGGATGGAAAGAGAGAGAGAGAGAGAGAGAGAGAGAGAGAGAGAGAGAGAGAGGG
>NW_022639462.1:717352-735729 GCF_010583005.1 Odontomachus brunneus | reverse complement strand
AGAGAGAGAGAGAGAGAGAGAGAGAGAGAGAGAGAGAGAGAGGGATGGGAAAGAGAGAGACAGAGAGAAAGAGAAAAAGTGGAACGGCGGCGGCTCGCGCGATGCCGAGCCTAATACGAGAAGGGTAGAAACGCGATTTCCCTAATGCCCGCCAGCCCGTGGAGCCGAATGTTATTATGCGCGGTGAAGACTTTATAATGGGACGCAGAAACTCCTTAAAACTCGCGCGCGCGGATACGCGCCCCCGAAAACGCGCCGCTCACCAGCCAGCCGTAACTGAAAACTTATGCCGCCGCAATTGCGTTACGAGGTCGTTTCCGGCTCCATGGGTTGTTTCATTTTTAGGATTGCGCCGAGTGGCACGGCGATCGGCTGCGTTATACCGCCGTTGAAACTGTCCCGCTGGAAAAACTGCCGCGTTCGCCGTAATAAATCGTAGCTCGGCCGTAATTATCTGCTCGGTCAAAGCTTACTGTAGCGACGCGATCGTTAACGAAGTCACTTTGTTCGATGGATCGCGATGATTTGGCGTTTAAAAAGTGAGAGAGAGAGAGAGAGAGAGAGAGAGAGTGTGTGTGTGTACGCGTGTGTGTGTAATTACACTCACATTCGTTGCATAATATTCTTGATTTTTTCCCCGATTAGTCCTCCGCGTATAACGTTAGGTCTGTGAGATCCGAACGAATATTTGATCGCTCACCAACTTTCGTAATAAGTCTGGGAAAATTTTAAATTAACAAATCTGTTAAATAGCAAATTTGTTTGCAAATTTAGATTTCATTGCGCTACTATCTTATCAGCTAAAAATTATTTTATAATTTCTAGAAAAAAATGTCCAAAAATATTGATTTTTGGCAAAGTTGCCCGTGTCTGACAGACCCAGATTATGTCTAAAAAAAATATGATTGTACGCTTAAACCGCGATTAACTTTAATTAAGTTTTTACAAGTGCGACCGAGGAGTCGTTTCAATTTATATTCCGCGTTATTTATCGGCGATGATATTATCAAAAATAATGGCCGCCTGTAATGCGTTCGGACCGGAAGGGGTTAACAATTTCGGCTCACTTCCGGTGCGTGCTCGGGCGAATTAATCCCACGTCGCGCGAGTGGTCGCGACTCGTCATCTCGACCCTCCAACTACCACCACCACTACCACTACCACCATCAGCGTCCACGTCCAGAGTCGCATTAATCACGTCGAAGGCAGGCAAGGGTGGCGGGGGCGAGAGTGGCGCGCGAGACCTAGGAACGAAAGGGAGAACGGAACCCCTTAAAATAATCTGGCCCGAAATGAAATCAGCCAAGGCAATTTCCAACCCCCCCGTCGTATCCGACGGCGATGTTAACAGCGGTGGCGGTTTTATCCTCCCGGCCGACGGGCCCACAGCCATCCCTCTCCCCGGCCACCCCCGATTCCGTCGCAGTGCAACCGACAAATGACGACGCGGCAACCCCCTCGCGGCGGCTCACGGAATTAAAGATCACCAGATAAGGGTGTCATCCTTCGCTATGCATTATGTGTTCGGCAAAAAGCTCGCCCCCGGGCCATCCTGCCGTTCCACTGCCTTCATCCCTCTGTCCCCTCTTTCTATCCCTGTCTCTCTTTTTACTGCCTGCCTTCTTCTGGCGCGCGCTTATTTCGGGGGATGACGAGAAGGAGAGAGTAGAGTGGAAGAAGAAAGAGGGAGAAAGAGAGCGAAGGGAGAGGGTGGAAGGTTCCAATTAATCTACTTCGTCCATTTTTTGCCCGTTCAAGGCATTTCCGCTGGCGTTCCTCTCGTATCGTATCGACATTCTCGTACTAGAAACGCCCGTCTTCTCCAAGCACGATGTAGATATAATGAAGAGAAACGCCGAGTGTGTCTCGCGAGTTTGTGTAGAGGTTTTTTCTTAGAGACATTTTCGCGACACGTTACACGAGGGTGCGTCGCTTATGATCCGCACATCCTCCTCCAAGTCCAGGCGAACGAGATCCTGGCTGCGCGACCGGTAGTCATATTTCAAGTTTTATCGCTTGAAAACATTAAGGGGACCTCACGAGTCGAGTCGAGTTGAGCTAACTTGCGACGCGAATTCGTCGGATCGAAGGTGCATGCTGTCGTGCGGTTACGCGAAGTCAAGTGTTTCGTGCAGCAATCGCCGAGTGCTCGAAGATATCAAGGCTATCCCAAGTAAGTATACATTCAAAATTAAGATACATTATTTAAGTCAAAAAGTAAACGAATTCTCAAGAATCGAGAAAGGAGGAAAGAGTAAGATACCTCCGCGATGTTCGCGAAATTGCCGTCGGTTAAATTTGTGCGAGGAGCGCGCGATTTGTCGTAACCGTCACGTCAGATCGCTACCGATCTCACTCGAGGTCGAGGCTCCGCGAGCGCGAAGGGAACGAGGTGAGGATCGTTCAATGTCGCCGGCGAAAATCGAAGGCGCGCACCCCGACCGGGAACCGCGTCCCGAAACATCCTGAAACAATCACACGGTCTCCAGCTCCGCCGGTGTGTCCCGAGTATACACACGGAGCCTTGCACAGCCTTCGGCGGGAGCGAGACGCCGTAGGGCCGCGCGTTATGTATAGGGTGTACCGAAGGAAATAACCGTCATCTGTATTCGCGATAACATCGTAATTGAATGCGGTTGACGGGGATTTGCAGTGTACGACGGCCGACCACCAGCGGCCCCACAAGCGATTCCCTGCCACGTCGCGCTCGCTCTCTCGCGCAATTCTTCCTCCGTCGCACCCTCTTCTCACCCCCCACCCCCGTCGAGTCAGCGCTCTCTTTTCCTCCCGAAGCCTCTGCCCCTTTCGGCTTACTTTTCCTCCTTTCATTTCTCCCTGACATTCTTTCATTTTCCCACCTCGTCCCTTCCACCACGGGAGGAAATTTCGGGGACATTGCGGGCACACGCGCGAAATTACAGTCCGGTCTCCGACTCGGAGAAATCGCACTCTAACTCGCTAGGTAAAATGGCGAGTGTTGGGGAAAACGAACTTGTCTCGTGTAGACGATGATTCCACTTTTCGACGTAAATCTTCGCTCTCTCTCTCTCTCTCTTTCTCTCTCCCCCTCGATATTCCTCATTTCGCAGCCAATCTTCTATCGCGATCTCCTCTTCCGTTCTCCTGTTGTTTGCTTTTTCTACCCCGCTTTCTTGGCCGCCTCCCTCGTTCGCGCTCCACTATTGCCTCCCCTTCCTACCTCACCCACTTCGCCAGGCTTCCTTCGCTCACTTTTTATCTCCCGCGGCTGGAGCATTAATCATATCAAGGCGCAGGAAATCTACTTCCCCGATATTTAGGGTGTGTCGTGGTATTGTCACACGCGTGTGCACACGCGTGCGTGGACACGCGGCCGCGTGCGGAGCTTTGCGCGGGGTGGCGAGTCGCGATACAAAGATAGTATACAGAGAGGAGAAACGTAGCGAGGCTTATGAGGGAATTTTCGGCGAGGAGATTCCGCGGGGAAGGATGAATATTCCTGGTCACAGAGTTTTTCGAGACGCATGCCTTTGACCTTTCGTGAGGAGACCGGGCGACACGAGACGAGTGTATGTGTGTGTGTCTCGCACGAGATGGATTCGGGTCGATACGTCCGCGCTATTCTAATTGTGTCGCGACACTCTTAAATCTATTTACGTCGGCGCTCTCTCTCTCACACACACACACATACACACACGGATCGTCGTGAAACCACCGACGCGCATTGTAAACCTTCGCAGAAGAATGGCACAGTATTTTACCATCTTACACAAGAGTTTCGTCGATTCGACTCTTTTCCCGACAGATATCGGGACATCTGTAGTTTTCGAGTAATTGACGTTTGGAAATACGGGGTCTCCGAGGGAGAATAAATTTCAGGAAAGAAGTAGGCGACAACGTTATTCACCGCCAGATTGGCCGTGGTGATGGCGCCGTGGTGGCCGAAAGGGTTAAAAGGGTGGTTTTTGAGGGGAGCATACACTGTATACGAATCAAATATACATTTCTGCATGCATTCTTCGATCATTCTCGCCGCAGAGGCAGTGACACCGACTCTCGATCAGGTGAATTCCAATGCGAGACCAGAAAAAGAACGAATCGCGCGCATCACGCGCTAATCAACGGAGAAGAGCTCGTTTTGCGAGCCGGGATAGCGATCCTTGCATGCGGAATGCGCTGATGGGAAATACTTGTTACGTCGTGGCTACTGTCACGGCCGCTGATTGGCGCATGACCGTTGGATTTCGCGCTTTATTAATGGCCGTCTGTCGTCGCCCTTCTCGCTCTCCCTTATCCCGCGTGGTCCTCGATCTAGGTTTCACCTCGCGTCCACCATCCCCCTCGGTATATCGGCTGTCCTCCGTTTCCGCGTCGCCACGTCCGGCGCCTGCGCCGCGCCCAAATTATTTACGGAATCTCAATTTTCGCGCCCTGATTTCGCTCACCTCGAACCCGTGACGTAGATCGAGCGAGATATTATTTCAGGAGTATCGCGAAGATCGATCGCACTGGCACTTGGCGTTCATAAACAATTTAACGCACGCTTTCCGCTCTTTTCGGAATGAAGAAAGTAACGTGAGAGGTTACTTCGTTGCCGGATTACCATTCGTCTATCATTCGTCGAGAATGTGATTTCACGAGTATCGACACGAGTCTCCTCGAGTCGAAATTTTAGCCCCCTACTTGAACTTTCTAACATCTATGTATTCTGAAAAATCAGTGTATGCGTGATACACATTGAAAGTGAGCTTAGTGTTTCTACTTGGCAGAAAATGCACAAAATGCTATTTGTAGATTCGAAAGAAGAGGACTTCCCGGCAAAGCTAGATTAAATAAAATCAAAAAAAGGTTGACATAAACTGAAGAGTATATCAAAATACGCGCGCATTAAATGGTACATTGAGGTTGAAAGTAGCATCAAAATTTCGATTCGGGTCGTTCTATTGAGTTTTCGAGTGCTAGAAGAGTCGAGTAATTATTTTAAATTACTTTGGGCAGAGGAGAGTGAGGGGAAAGCGGAGGAATGAGAGCTATCATATCAAGATGAAAATTGATAATACATCAAAGGGTTAATAAACGTGTTTATTATATATGTTTGCCACCATCATAGTTTCGTTGCCATAGTTAATCCATAGGTCCATTTGGCAATACGTACATACATATATGTATATATATATATGTATATATATATATATATATATATATATATATATATATATATATATATATATACCGGCAATTGGTATACATTGCGGCCTTAGACAGAGTACAACGGGATATACGATGTAGAATAATGTGAAAATAATTGCTGCGCACCAAAGAGAGAGAGAGAGAGAGAGAGAGAGGGGCTAATTGAACGATGTACATATTAAATCGTTGCATATACTATTTCCTGATAATCAATGTAGCAACGATGCGTTTCTATGTTCGATATAATAGCATCGTTATATCGCGGTTACATAAATCAGTGATGAAGTCCGAGCTACAAGCTCTCGCTGCTTGTAATATTCCGTTTACCGGATTTCCGCGAGCGAACGAGCGCGCGCGCGTAGAAAATCATAATTATGCGAGTTTCGACTGTAAGCCTATGAACTCGCATCGTAATTGTCCAACATTTTCATCGTGGGGTACATTAGCGACGCTACACAGATTGATTTAGCCATCGGCTGGCTGTCGAACAAATATTTTAGAGGCACACACTCCGAGTTATAATTTTAGTCCTACCTTCGAGAGCCAGACTTTCTAACATCTGTACATTCTAGAAGGATCAATTTATATGTATAATATATAGAAACTGAAATCCTACTTAACGCCTCTAAATGATAGAAAATACACGAAATGCCACATGTAGGCTCTAAAGAGAACCTCTCGGCACAGTTAGTAGATTAAATAGAACCGAAAGAGGTTAATGTAGACTTCAAAACAAGCGTCAAATGGAGAATACTGAGGCCGAAAGTAGGAAAAAATAAAAATTTCGACTCGGGGCCTTTCGATTCTCGCGGACTCGTACTCGTGTCTTGTGAACAATTCCGAATTAAATTTCTCGACGTTGGGTGTTTGTCACGTTGGTCGGATAATCGCGCGTAAGCAGGACGCCGAGACTAACCTTCCTTACCTCAAAGTCCCGTTTATCGTATTACCAAGCACCATTTGCGAAGTAAGGAGTTTCGCTGGAACGGGAATAACTGTTACCGCGGCTCCTGCGGAGGATCTTGCGTAGGATACGGGCTAGGAATGGCCGAGGAGACAAACTAAGAATATACTACCTTCGGGAATACGGACTAACGATCTACCGATGCGTATTAATAGTCTCGACGGTGTTAACTGCCTCACCACTTAAACGTTGAAGTCTGGTGGTCGAATATTTATGCCGCGTCTTAATGGCCTCTCGACGAAAGTTCTCGAGACCCATCGAGAACTGCCTGAGATCGTAGGTACATCACGTGCTGAATATCGTGACGTGTGAATACGCGTATCCTAGCTCGAGAAATCGCTCGAAAAATCTTCGCTCTTTCTGCAGCGAGCGGATCCGTGATAAAGCGCTCCGCGAAGATCAAATTCACTGATGACAAATTGGCCGTAATTATGTAAGAATGATCCGATCCACATGAAGTACGTTTCGAGGAAAATGAAGACGAAAATTTGACACATGACTTAAAAAAATATAGACAGCACTGAGGTTTTTCAAGAAGTCAAGCATGGTGAATTTTCTCCTCTTTAAAGGTATTCATTGGTAAGCTTAACTCTTCAAGTAGTATGTAAAAAAATGCAACTAATAAAAATAGCGCAAAACTATTAGAAAATAGGAACTGTTTTTTAATTAATTTTAGGCGTCTATAAAGTTAGGATCTTTTTTATACAAATAAAGACAATATAGACTATCCAGTGATAAAAAAAAAAACAAAAAATTGAAAATCATAATTATGTAGGTTAGATCATTCTGGTACAACTATTATTAATTATGGTATTTCTTTGAGTCGGAGATTTCTCGACACTCGGCGAACACATTTAACGATATACAAGCAGCGATATCGATATCCGGAACCCGACAAGAAATATCGATCCGGAGACTTTGAAAGTGCCGCCTTTCTTCTTCCGTCGTTCTTTCGCGGAAATTAGATTTTTCTATTTCGCGGGATAATTGCGTCACGACACGAGAATCTCTCCAACTTGCTGCCGTAGATTTTATTGTCTATAAGTGAACGGTGATTCGCGTTCTTCTTCGTTCTCCCTCGCGCAGCTCATCCGCACCGACCGTCCGTCACTTTTCCTCCCATCGCAGCCCCGAGGACGGGGAGACCGTTCACGGATTTTACGAGGGACTAGAGTCGAGTATCGGTGGGCAATTATCCGCGAAACAAACAGGTCCGCGAGGGAAAGTCTAACGACTGCCGGGGTCTTCCCGGCGATTACCTCAAAGCAAACCGCCTAACAAGACATTGTTCCGAATAGCTTAGCCATTCCCCCCCCCCCCCCCTCCCCCGCTTCGGTCGCCTCCGTCTCCGACGTGGTGGCCTCTTTTCCACCCTCTCACCCACTCTCGCGGAAGCTCGCCCCCACGTGGAGGAGCCACCGCATCCACCGGGACAACCGAACCCAGCAGCACTTAACAACCCCCGGTCTGGCGACGGTCGTTAGCAACCGACGTTGCTCCTTCCACCGACAGATCTCCGCCTTTCTCTCTCTCGCCTTCTCCCCTCTCTTCTCCCTCTTTCTCTCTCAAACTTCGTATCGTGTCCCGAATTTAAATCTATGCGTAACAGCGCGCTTCGTCGATGACGATAACGGAAGCTTATGGGCTTTTGACGATAAGCCGTTAGTCATCACTCATATCACACTGGCGGTGTGTGTGTGTGTGTAAGTCAGAATTATAAGTCATTAATCTGAAGAAACTTGTATCCACAATAAGTCGTAGTAGATCGTCGCCTTATGATACTTTATGCTGCAATTCTAAGCAGAATCGTAAGTTTCCAAACTTGTTCTCGTAAAATTCGTCAGAACTTTTGAGTAGATTTACAAATCTATGCAATATCATATGTCGTACAATCACTTGTAAATATCGTAAATTACATGAAATCGTAGATATTTACGAGTAATTGTAGACATATGATATTGCATAGGCTTGTAAATCTACTCATAAGTTCTGACGAATTTTACGAGAACAAGTTACGAGACTTACGATTTTGCTTAGAATTGCAGCATTAGTCTGTCAGAGAGAGAAGGTAGTTTTCAGTCAGTTCTCCCGATAAAGACGGCGGACATATTGCTCTTTGATCAGTCATAAAGTGACCATAACTTTTAAGTCGTAAGAAATGGAATTTGACTATCTCCAGTCATCAACTACTGATTTGTCATTGCTTTGTGATATATTATTGACTCGCTCACAATTCGCTTTTTACTTCTGATCTGTTACTAACGGCTTCTTGTAGAAAGCCCATTTTACATCGCGCAAAAATAAGACAGATGCCAGATATTAATACGTTTTTTCGCTTGAAACTCGCCGAGACTCACGACGGCTTGTCGAATTCGCGCAAGTGAGAAGTGTGACACGTGCTCGCGCCTCGACTCGAGTAGAAATGTAACTAGCAGGCCTGAATCAAAAGCAAGTAGCCAGACTAGACTAAATTAAATTTTCTAGCTTTTTACCAATTCGTTAATGGTTGATTATTCACTAAAATATAGAATCGGGTTTGTGGTTTAGCCGTTACGTATAAAATATGATAGAATAGATGGCACTGTCGATTCGAAAATGCACAATCTAGCTACTATATCGTCACTAACATTTTAAAATTATTTAGCAAATCAGAATTTAGGTTACTTTAACTTCATAAAAGTCTCAAACAAGCAGAATTATATAACATTACTGACTAATTACTACTCATGGTTCTCTCATATCCAAGTACCCAACTACCCAAGTGCCACACGCTGATCTTCTTGAAACTTTGCACACATGTAATACATCGAAAAACATTAGACACGTATTTTTTTTATTTTGGCTAACAAGGCATTTTTAGAAAACACATTCGAAAATTTAACACTCTACAGCACCATAATAACTAATACTATTCCTGAGCGTTATTCTTTTACAGCTTTTACGACATTACTCTATTATAATTTCATTGTTTGAATGTTTCTGAAGTCGCTAATTATGATTTTGACATTAGTTTTGCGAAATTCAAAAAACTTCTTCGAAACTGACTTTGAATAAAGTCTTTGAAATGTCTGCGATTTCGGTCCGCCATTTTAAATCTCGCAAAACTAATGTCAAAATCATAATTAGCGACTTTAGAAACATTTAGACAATGAAATTATAATAAAGTAATGTCGTAACAGAATGACGCTCAGGAGTAGCGTTAGTTAAGCTGGTGGCACATAGAAAAGCTTAAGCAGTAAAACGTAAGCAGTAAGCAAATTGACCAATCACAGTCATTGATTCTTCTTACAGTCCTGTGGGTTCTCTCATAGCTGCAATTTAGTTTGTTTAGTCATCAATTGATTTATTTATTTAGCCACTAGAAGAAGTGAGCGTTACATTATTGGCTACTAGTAATGTCAGACACAAATTTGTTATCTCGTGGCTATAGATACAGATTCAATTTCTACTATTTATATATACCCGAAGTCTCGTCGGAGCTTTTAACTCTTCGTGATTTTTAATGTTCCTTCGTTCTCTTGCGAGAAGATACGGCTCTCTATTGGCGAATAAGAATGATCCAGAACCGGCGTTGTCGGAACATTAATACTGTTTACGAAAGCTCGTATTTAGGCGCGATAGAACGGATATGGCCGGAAAAGGGAGATTTCCCACAAGAGGCGGAGGACTACGCTCTCGAGACTCCAATGCCTACTCCTTTAAGAAGTTCCCGCCGCTATATACTTGAATACATGTATATATATATATATGTATGCGCGCGTTAGCGCCATTATCGCCATCCGCGATAAGGTCCCTCGGGTGATAATATATTCCGGCGCAGGCATCTCGGGAAAAAATACAGATTAAGGCTCCTAAGCACGGATTTAACGCTTATTTATACTTCGCTAAGTACCGGCATTACCGCGTATTACGATCCTAATGGTCGCTCGAACTTTCTCACTGTCACCTGCTTCGAGATTTTGCCGCATTCTCCCCACCTCTTTCCCTCCCTCCTCGCCGCCGCTGGCTCGCCGAACGGAGAACAATTCTCTCCCGCGTTCTCGTCCATTGTGATCTAGTGCAAAAGTATCTTCATTCTCACGCGACGCGGGGGCGAACCGACGCGAGAAGACACGCTACCGCGGAAACATAATTCTCGCAGACGTCGGTCTCTTCGGCTTTTGAACCAGGTATATATATCCGGCGCTCGCGCTAGCGACCGCACGTTTCGCTGTTTCTTGCAGTTCGTGCGATTAACGATCCTAGAATACCTCGTTTCCTCGGGCTCCTGCGAGGCTTGCGTAAGCCCCGTGGTGTGCCCAAGGGCCTTTAACAGGCGATGGGCGATAAGAGTGCGAGAACGGCTTACGAGCCCGTCGGATTCCAAGTGCCGCGATTCGGCCGTGTCTATTCACTCGAGTCTTTCCACCCGTGGATTTTCCACTGGCGCTCCGCGCGGCCCCGACTTTGCCGACGGAGGCGTTTGATTTTGATTGCCGCGAAGCGAAGCGCGGCCCGGCAGTAACGCCGCCCGTTCGTTCCTTCTTTACGTCGGGCCGCCGCGGCCCAGGTGAAACTGCGTATATGGCGCGAGCACGTGGCACGAGTCTTACGGCACTTTGTTACTGCGTCGTTAATTTTAACGTTCGTTACGTGCCGGCGCTTTCGCCAAGTTTTTCCGCATTCAGCTGGCGAGCTGCCGCTGTGAATTCGACGTTCACGCCGCCGATCCGACGAACATTTCCGACGGAATGGTCCCGGGATTTCCTACGGACGAATGGCTGAATCGTCGCGAATGAATTCGTAGAGTTCTTCAAATCAGAGTTAGGGCACCGTTTGTCATTTGTAGGGAGGAAGCGAATGAGTGAGTGAGAGAGAAGCTGCAACGTGCTTCGTCATTTCAGTTTCAAACTCACTTCTTCTCTCTTGCTGCTCTATCTTTCTCCCTCACTCCCATTCACGTGAAAATGATGGACTAGATGCAGATCAGGAATCATCACGCTTTATTCTAACTCTGACTGTAAGAACTCTAGCGAAGCGAGAAACACTACCCAAGTGCCGATCTTCTTGAAATTTTGCACATGTAGTACATCGAAAAACATTAAATACGTATTTTTTTATTTCGGCTAACAAGGCATGTTAAGGTTAGAAAATGCATTCGAAAATTTAACACTTTATAGCACCATGATAAAGACTGTGGCACACAGAAAAACTTAAGCAGTAAGACGTAAGCAGTGAGCAAATTGACCAATCACAGTCGTTGATTCTTGGACCGTAAGAAGAATCAATGACTGTGATTGGTCAATTTGCTTACTGCTTACGTTTTACTGCTTAAGTTTTTCTATGTGCCACCAGCTTAACTAACGCTACTCCTGAGCGTCATTCTGTTACGACATTACTTTATTATAATTTCATTGTCTAAATGTTTCTAAAGTCGCTAATTATGATTTTGACATTAGTTTTGCGAGATTTAAAATGGCGGACCGAAATCGCAGACATTTCAAAGACTTTATTCAAAGTCAGTTTCGAAGGAGTTTTTTGAATCTCGCAAAACTAATGTCAAAATCATAATTAGTGACTTCAGAAACATTCAAACAATGAAATTATAATAGAGTAATGTCGTAAAAGCTGTAAAAGAATAACGCTCAGGAGTAGTATTAATTATCATGGTGCTGTAGAATGTTAAATTTTCGAATGTGTTTTCTAACCTTAAAATGCCTTGTTAGCCAAAATAAAAAAATACGTGTCTAATGTTTTTCGATGTATTACATGTGTGCAAAGTTTCAAGAAGATCAGCGTGTGGCACTTGGGTAGTGTTAATTGTGAGAAAGATTCCTCGATAATCAAAACAAAAGCATGATTACTATTTGGTGATTGTTGAAAAAACAGATCGAACAGATGGAACAATCGTTGCAAATCATTTCTCATCATTTGTCGTTTCAAACATACATTGTCTGAAACACCAATCACATTTGTTCTCGTCTATTTTAAGTTAGGTCAGTTATATTTCCATGAATGTCAGTTATGTTTCCAGAAATGTTGCTTACAACAGCAAATTGAAAGTGACAAATCGTTTGCTGCCTGATATCAACAGATTATGGCTACTGGCTTTGTTAAATTAGCAAAACTATTTCTCTCAGCTAAGTAGCGTCGCCTCCTTCGCGTCGATCCGCGTGGATATTGTCGAAATCGTAGATTTATGTGAGTGGATTTCTTGCTTTCGCCGTTCTCAACGACGAGACCCGGAGTGCCAAGGACATTTATCGTGACCGAGGGGACGCGGCCTAAAATCGAATTGCCCGCACGTAATTATTCGGTCTCCTTAGCGTAATCGCGGTGAGATTATCGCCTATCTTGCGGCTCGATTCGCCGTCGTTAAAGGGAACGCTTTCATGCCACCCCGGGGAGCACGTTGGGGGACATTATGGCTGGTAGGTCTCCGGAATTAGTAAGAGGCGAGGCTAGGCGATGGCGATTCTCGATTCGATCCATCATCGCAGCGCGACGCTCAGTTGCTCGTGCTTCTTCAAAATTTAGGGAACAGCACGCGACGCGATCCCTCGCTTTCTGGCGAGCGCGAATCTCGAGGAGTCTCGATTCGAATAATCGTGGACTCGCGGTCGTACGCGAGACACACTTATATCGTGGAGGGTCTTCGACGTGGAGAGATCGATTAAGTCGATATAGGCCTCCCGATGGTAGTGAACCGATGGAACTGTTGAAACCTCCGGCTCGCTGCCGTGTCAGGTCCGCGGAGTGAAGTAAAATGGACTCGAAGGGTTATGGTTAGCCATCCGCGGGCTTATGGGCCGATCGCCGGCGATGGAATCAGCGTTTTGCCAGCGGCGTCCTCCGCCGCTCATAATCAGTTTTAGATTAATTAAATTTTACGGTCGCTATCGTCGATAAACATTAAATTTAACGGGGCCGCTCTTGCCGAGCCGTTACGGCTCGTTATACGAGCTGTACGCGCCATGGGCATTCACTCCAAATACCTATCGTATCTGCTACCTCGATGCTTCCGTTGCGTTTTTATTTTATCGTGCGTCGCGGCGAAAGGTCGATCGCGCGAGCCGCCGACGGAGATGTACATGTCTCGGAATCGGATCCGCGGACGAGGGATCGACAATGTCATCCACCGCGTTTCACAGTGGATCTTTGAGTCATTTTTAACCAACTTTAGAAAAAGAAGGTTCCCAATTTATCCTGTATGCTTGTTTGTTTGTTCCCTCATAACGCGAGGACTGTTGAAGATATTGTACTTGATTTATTCAATTTCGTATCTACATGGTTCTTGAAATTAATGGCATTACCCGAGTTTGTCCAGGTAACCTAAAAATTGAGTGAATTATTTTCTTGAAAATTCGCGATCTAAAGATATAAGACGAAACCTTTAAATATAATAAAAGATATTTTTATAATAATTTTATAAAATAATAACATATAAAATATAAATATATTATAAAATAATATATTATTTTTAAATAATATATTATTAATATATTATTAATAATAAAAATATATTAAAAATATCTTTTTCTTTAAAATTAGAGCAATTTGAAAAACGTCAAAAGCCCCAAAAAATATGCTATCATTTCTGTGCTTCTATGTACTTACAATCTTATCCTAATATTTTGACGATATCAGACGTTGGCATTAAAAAAAAATTATGTAACTGTAGAAAGGTAAGTAATAAGAGGAAGGTTATTGTTGACTCAATAAGTCAGGTTTTCGTGTCGACTTCGATGGTTAGAATATCAGGATGGGATTATAAGTACATACCCAGGCGGAACAAAAAATTACAATGATGTCAAAATGATGAGAAAACGATTAAGAAATTCGTTTTTCAATCACAATTCGACCATTTTCTCGTCATTTTGACGTCGTCATGATTTTCTGTTTCACTTGTGGATATCTAGACTAGAAAATCACGATGACGTCAAGATGACGTCAAGATGACGTCAAAAGTGATAATGAAAATTCACTTTTCGATCACGATTCGTTCATTTTAACGTTATTCTGATTTTCTTTTCTACTAGGCAGGAGTATGAATTCAAAATTATTTCATACTTCTTATTTAATTGGCAATCGAGTCGTCGGACACACAATGTACTCGCCATCGATTGGCGATGTCTTCTCGATCGACGGCGCTCGGCGATGCTGCGAGTTTGAGGTAAATCGTTGTCCCGCGCGCACGAATCGGTCTCGTCGGTCAGAACGGCGACGCGACGCGACGCGACGCAACGCGGCACGACGGGGCGACGAGTAGGTCGGGGATAAATCTGGCGAAGGCGGTAATTAAATTAATTAGCTATCTCGAGGATGCAAGGATGTACCGTGCCGACCGAGAAAGCGGCCGCGCTTTGCCTCTCGCTCGCTCATTTTCTCTTTAACGGTCTTAATTATCAGGGACTCTCCAGCCTGTCCCTCCCTGCCTGCCTGCCTGCCTGCCTGCCTGCCTACCGCACCCTATCCTTCTTCGCAGCCCTTCTCGTCCCTTTCCCAGTCCGCGATTCGGTTCTCTCGCTCCCGCGTTCGCTCGTCGGGCCCGTGTCTCAGTCCTTCTTCCGGCTATTTATTAGGTTTTTACTTATGGCGCCGGTAGCATTGCAATCGTCCGATCTGGACCGGCGCGCGATCGAATTTTCCCATTATCGTCCACCCGCACGCCCGGACGAAACTTTTGCCGGCCGAACGCGGCCTGCTTGCCTGCCTGCCTGCCTGCCTGCCTGCCGGCGGGCGGGACGGCCCGGTTTCCGTGAAAGAAGCAAAGCACTTCGGGTAATTAGAAGCGGAATTATATTCCGCCGCGTCCTGTTTCAGTTTATAAACAAGGACTCTTAAATGAAGTTCCCCGAGAGCTGGCCGCTTTAATGCCCGGCCCAATGCGTTTCCCGCGTTTCGATCCTGAAACCTGGTTCGCCCGCCGCGCCTGTTTCGGAGTCGCGCGCTCGTTTTGCACGCGCGAGTTTTTCTTTAACTCTTTCTTACGACCGTATACGATGGAGTATCGCGTTTCGGTTTAAAACCAGGGGATTTTAGGTTTGCAAATGAATACAAATGTAGAGAGCGAAAGGATGCTTGAAAATACGTCCACCAAATGTATCTGAGGTCGAAACTTCATTACATTAAGAGAAATGGTCGATCTAACTACAATTATAGTTATTTTTTATCCCAACTACACTTTTTTTGGTTGTCCTAACACGAAAATGGTAGCGATAACATACAGATTGGATTACTATCCTTAACATTAGAGTAGAATTTGATAAAAGAGATAGTCTTCTTGATCTTACACTGAGAGAAATTATACGATAAAAAATTAACAAACGATATTTCCGATCAAAATACCGATGTATTTTTGTATCCGATGAGAAATGTCGGTTCATAATTTTTTTTATCGGTTTATCTGATAAAATACCATTATGATCAGAAGTATCCGATTAAATTTAATCGGATATAAAAATTCACCGGTATTTTTATCGCATAATTTCTCTCAGTATACAGTAATGGATTTATAATAATGATTTCTCCATGTGATTATATAATTACAAATACTACACTTTATTCTCAGTGTGTGTAACTTTACAAATACTATTAAAGAGTGCGGCTAAACCGCCATAGGCATTTAGTCTCATTTTTTGTAAGTTTGAAAATGATCATAATTTCGGTATTTTCTGAAAGCTTATTGCGAGTAGATTCCAAATATATAAATATCAAGGGATCTTCTCTCTTCCGAGAGGAGAGACGAAAGTGAAACTCTTTTGGACCATTTTTCTCTAAAACGGTGTAGAGTGCCACCTTGATACTTATATATTTGGATTCTATTCGCAATAAGCTTTAAAAAAAAAAGCCAAAATTATGATCATTTTCAAACTTACAAAAAGTGGGGCTAAACTTGGCCGCACTCTTTGAACGGGAAATCTCGAGAGATATAACATTACACATCTATTATTTTTTCGACACAAACCAACACTCTCATGAAACGTAGATTTTAATTTTAACGCGGAGTACTTTCAATAACACGTGACGGCGCTGATAATTTGGATTTCCTCGATAACCTAGAATATCTCGGAAATGTTTGTTTTGATCTCTTGGCCACATTCGAGGTATGTGTTATCATTAGACGGTTGACAGTTGGCACTTTTCCACGAGATGACGTAACCTTTTTTGCTTTGGTATGGCATTCCATATTTTTCCGTAATCGCGTTACTATGTTTTAATTCGAAGTTACGCGCACATCACGAAGTATATCATTAGTCATAATTCCTATTTGATGATTAAACATGATGTTTTGTCAATTCCTAATATACATAATCCAACACTCATCAATATCGTAGTTAAAGTCTTTATTTAATACGTTTTATATATAATATTTCCACATTATATTTGCAGTTTAGTACGTTACATAATTAATGCATAAAATTTAACTTAAAAAATTAATGCACAGATATAATGAGAGAATATTGTAGTAAAAATGAATGCAATTTTAGTAGTTCAGGGATAGATTGGCACTATTACGAAAATTATAATAAAATACAGTAAAAAAGAAAATATAGTAAGAGTTATAAATATATGTATGTTATAAATAAATATATCATTTTTATTATGTTTTATTATAATTTTCGTAATAGTGCCAATTCTATTCCCGGATTATTAAAATTGCAATTAATTTTTAGTACAATATTCTCTCCATGTAGAATATTAAGATATAAATATTAAATAAACCCATTTTATAAAATTGCTTGTAGCACAAGACCTGGAGCTATTCTAAAAGCTTTTAGCAGGTTCTTCTTCAAGTATCAAAATAAAAAAAAATGTCAATAACTAACCATTTATAGCGTAGAATATAGAAAATTAGCTTGTATAGTGTTATATCTTGAGGTTCCTCATTAATCAAGTGCAACGAAATTTACAAAATTGGTGGGCAAACAAAATTTCGACTTGAGGTATTGTTCTTAGTGGTACTCATCGGTTTTGTGGACATCATCTGTTGTTCGTTGATCTGATTAGATCCGACTCGCTAACAGCGCCGCTTAATCATTTAATCGAGCTAATGGTTCTTCCGCAACGCTAGAAGAGCGCGTTCTCCCTCTATTAATCCTGGCTTTGACCTAACTCACAGCTTTACCTCATCCGCCTATTTCGAATTGCACGCTTGCGATTGCAGTTACAGATCAACCCTAACTGTATTTATGCACGCGGCGGTCCTGACGAGTTTACATCGTCAGGCGTCCCTTCGATTCTCTATCACGGAGATCCATAATGTAGAATCTGCTCTTAGAGGTAGATTCGCGCGTCTCTCAATCGAGCAATCGCGTCAGCTCAATTTTGTAAAGCGTCATCAGTCTTACCCTAACCTAAATTAGCTATAGTTATGCAAGAACGATTTCACGCACAGAATTACTGATTTGATTTTCGTTATCAAGGATAGTCCGTATGTCTTTCCATATAAAATAAGAAAGAACCAAGCTTTATAGGCGCCTAAAATTAGTTATAAAACAGTTTCTATTTTCTATTAGTTGCGTCTCTTTACTCACTATTTTAAGAGTTAAGCTTGCCAATAAACACCCTTAAAGAGGAGAAAATTGTTCATGCTTGACTTCTTGAGCGATTGCGAAGAACTTCAATGCTGTCTACTGTTTAAATCACATATCTTTCATCTTCATTTCTTTAACGTACATGTAAAATATATCATTCGTGCATAACTGCGGCCAATTACATTTACACTCGGGCCGTCTCCTTTAAAAAGCGGTGGCTCCAAAGAGCCCGAAGTGATTTCGCATGCGTTTATTATACATAAAAGCGCCTAATCGTTCCGAGGTGTGAAATAGCGCGACGAGCAAAGTACGGAACCATTACTTTTCCCGCGGCCTGTATTTATTCGAGCGTAACAATGTTACGTCGCACGCACAGGACGGACGTTAAAGAAACTGCTTAACGACCCGCATTCATAACCGATCTCTCGCTCTTATCGGCTGTACGCGGGTGCGCGAGCACCTACGACACTCCCAAGGGCACCCTATCTCGATACGGCGCGCTACCTTCGTCGCACGACTGCGAAATTAGCGCGAAGCCCCTGCGCTCGGAAGCTTTCGAAGGAAAGCTCCAACTTCCTAAGCTCGACCCAACTTTGGTCCCTCCGTCGACGTAGTCGTCGTCATCGTCGTCGTCGACGTCCCCTGCACTCTCTGCTTCACTACTGCTCTCGTCTGCACCCATCTCTCTCTCTCTCTCTCTCTCTCTCTCTCTCTCTCTCTCTCTCTCT
>NW_022639462.1:714287-716401 GCF_010583005.1 Odontomachus brunneus | reverse complement strand
TCTCTCTCTCTCTCTCTCTCCCTCTCCCTCTTCTTTCTCTCCTTCTCTCTCTCTCTTTCTCTCTCTCTCTCTCTCTCTCTCTCTCTCTCTCTCTACTTTTCCCTCTTTCCTCTCCACTCTCTGCTCCTTGTTCTCGCAAGCGGAGGGATAGGAACACGCGTTTTAGTTTTTAATGATTATTGCGCCCAGGCACGGCCCAGGTAGGCAGGCAGGCATTACCCGCGGTCTCCCTCGCGCACATTTGCATATCTTTCCACCCGTTAGGAATTGCCTGCCGGCTGCTTTCGTCCGCCTCGAGCAAGCTGCGTCTACCGCTTTCGCTTCAACTTTTAAGCTCCCTCTCTTTCTCTCGCTCTCCCTCTTTATTCACTTGTTTCGCGAGATCTCGCGCTTCCTCCCATTGAGTGCGGGCAGCTCGATGAATTTTTGATCGAAATATTTTTTTCGAACTTCCGATGAAAGCCTGCTCGCCCATATTTTCATTGTTATACGGTTGCGAAATTGTAAAATTCCAATGTTGAGGCTCGTGAGGTTTTCACCACTTATCTGGCTAACCCTTGAACTCAAATCGACAAAATCGATTTCGAATCGGTGTCGAATTACTCGTCCATTTTCTCTTCTTTCCTCCTCTGAAAGTGTGGCACTTGGGCCACCCAGTATATCTCTGTCTCTATCTGCTGTCTCTTACCACTCGCGTCGTAGTCGTCGCCGAAACATTGGCGTCTCTCTTCGGCGTCGCGGCGTCTCGCTCGTGCTTTACGCCAGCCGTGCCAGTAATTTCTCTCTTCTCAGAGTCTTCGGAGCCACCCCTTCCCGCTACCGCCGCCACCGCCGCTACCTTTCCGACCCGCTTTCTTTAATGGCACTTGCTTTTCGAGTGCATTAATTAACGTTTTGTGTCAGGCGCCCCCCTAATTAGGCCGCTTTTGAAAAAATCAGTCAGTGAGTCAGCGCGCGCTCCCGATGAGAGGGGAAACCCCTGCGTTCCCGTAGGGGTGGTCGACGATTCTGTGCGATTCGATGTTTATTACCTGGCAGGAGCATAATGAGCTTAATGCTGATTTCGCGTCGATAATTTATGCGAGCGATGACTCGAGAATTTGTCGGTTTTTCTCCCATTCTCTCCCTCTCCCTCAGTGTTGTGCCAGATATTAATAATTAGTAAATTGGTAATCAGTGTCGAGTGAACAGCAGTCAGTGTAGGCAGTGGAAATCATAATTGTCTGTAAAGTAGCTTAATAATGTACTTTACTTCTTCAATTTTCTCACTTTCTAGTATCATAAATATTGAGGCTTTATTAGTATGTCAAACAATAAATTAAGGACCATTAGAGTTAACGCACAGGTTGTATAGTGCTATTATAAACTATTAACACATAGTGACACAATCTCGCAAAGAGAACAAATTTTATTAAACATCAAATGATTGATTTTTAATAAAATTTGTTCTCTTTGCGAGATTGTGTCACTATGTGTTAATAGTTTATAATAGCACTATACAACCTGTGCGTTAACTCTAATGGTCCTTAATTTATTGTTTGATATACTCAAGAAGAGTTTTTTAGTTATATTATTTATTAGTATGATTCAATTAATTGAATTAGTTTAGGCATGTCGTGTGCGTTTAGTTCACTTCTGCTGCATACTTTTTCTCTCTTTTCCTTTAAATATAATTGATTTAATATTTTATTCCTACCATTTTGTTCTTCTACCAAAATAATGCACACACGTATCAAAACTATTATTTAAATTTTTTTATATTTTCTGTATTATTAGTTATTATTAATTTATCAATTTTGCATTTTGGTTATTGTATCTTTTCATAAGAAAGAAGCTTTGTACTGTTAAATCATTCTTAGAAAGCTTGCCTTAGAACATAAATAAACGCTTCTCTCTCTCTTCCCCCTCGATCCCTCCTCTTCTCTCCGTGCAACATCATCGATGTACGAATGACGCGAAACTCGGAGCGCGCCTCGCACGGGACGAGACGCGGCTGTAAAAACGTACACGAATTCACAGCCACTCTCGAATCTATCGCATTATTTCCGCTAACGTTCTCCTCTCTCTCTCTCTCTCTCTCTCTCTCTCTCTCTCTCTCTCTCTCTCTCTCTCTC
>NW_022639462.1:697094-713974 GCF_010583005.1 Odontomachus brunneus | reverse complement strand
CTCTCTCTCTCTCTCTCTCTCTCTCTCTCTCTCTCTCTCTCTCTCTCTTTCTCTCTCATGTCGGGGCGCGCTCACGCGCCATTAAGTGCCGTCTCTCCTCGACGCGATCTTCATAGTTCGCGAGTATCGCGCGTCCCTTATCGTCGGAGCGGGCGCGGAAGGTTCATAACCTTCTCGTATCGAGCCCGCGGAGTCGTGGTTTACACGTTATTTAGCAGACTCCCCGGTGTAAATCGGCGTCGGCGAAACTATTGACCTTGTTGTCGTCGTCGGCGGCGTCGTGTACGCGCGCGACTCTGGTCTTCCATTTCCGCCATTTCCCCTCTGTTATTTCCCACCTCCCAGTCCCGATCACATCGTTTACTGGTGAAAACGGTCGATCCGGGACGACGCGCTTCTTAAAATCGTGCCGCCGAGCGCGCGCGGTTAGCCGTGTTGCCGTCGTCGTCGTCGTCGTCGTCGTCGTGACGCTCGAGAACCATGGAAGGGCTCGGATGCGCGACGACAATAGTTCGCCATTGGCTGTGAGTGCTCCCTGTGTGTGGAGATGATATCTGTATTTCATTAACATTATTCTCCGCGCTGCTGCTTCAACTCGTGCCGCCCGATTCTGCGCGCCGCAATATCAGCGAGAATAGGCGACTTGGGGGTGACCAAGCTTCGAGAGACAAACTCAAAGACAGACAAATGCAGTTCGGAGGGTGAGACGGCGGTTGAGCAGAGGGAACCATTAGATTACAAACGTATTTGTTAAGTTATACCACCGAGGGACTGGTGGACTCTAAACGATTTTTGAATGAAACGCAACTAGAGAAGAAGTGGAACTCTCGCTTTCGGGCAGAAAAACGGACGGCGAGGAAGATGAAAAGTCGCGCGTCGACCGTGGAAATCCGCGTATACGCGCGGTAAAACGGCGCGAAGAAGGGGCAAGGGTGGATTGAGGGGGAGGGAGAAGGGGGAATAGGTGGCTCGGGTGGCACAACGGGAGAACGTTGCGAAACGGTCCGGGAAATTCAATAGCGACAAACTCTCGCGCGGATATTATTCGGCAGTAAAATTTTATTTCGTCGGCATTTATCGGCGCATTGGCAAAGCCGGCTCCGACGGCCGCTGGCCAACGTACGCCCGCGTCGTTATTTGATAACGACAAATTATTGTTACGAGAAAAAATGGACGCTGCCGACGCCACAGACACCGCCACCGACGCCGTCGCCGCCGCCAGTACGCCACCCCTTGACTCGCCGCCACCCTAGGTGGTGGTGCAACCACACCGAGCCGGCTCGAGTGCGTTGATCACGCGTTATATGCGCGGGCCAGTCGTGTAAATTTCGCGGAATAGGCAGACGCGAGAAATGACAACGTATGTAAACAATTAATCGATGCGAATATACGCGACGACGAGATTAACCCGGGTTATTATCGAGAGCCAGAGAATTGTTTTACGGTGCGACACCTCTGGAAACTGATGAAAATTATCGCTGTACTGCGAAAGAAGGAAGATACGATTATGCGCCGCGGCGCGTGAAACTGCGCATTTCGGGGTTGAATTGGAGTCGAAGATAACTGAAATAGAGTCGAAATACGCGAAAACACGCCGACGTCACGGCGGTCACCGGCGTTGTGGAAGCGGCCGCGTCGATTACTCGATCCGTCGCGTCGCTGAAAATTTCAGCTGCCCTTTGTTTAAATTGTCCGCTGCAAAAACAGTTTAATAATTAAAGAAATACACAGCCGATACGAGAGATAGCGGGTGGAAAGGATTTTTCGGCCAACGCTCGAGGGTAAAAGGGCCGACGAGGGGTTGGGGCGCGGGAGGGGACGAGAGGGTGGCGTCGGCTTTGGGCCTGATCCACGGTGGACTATCGAGCCGCATGTCCGCGAGCGCTAATCTCTCGATATATTAGAGGATTTATATTTTCAGTGTCGGCACTCTCTCCCGCCCTCGAGAGATATTCGCGTGGAGAAACGCGCGACGGACGTTCCGTTTTTTCTTCCCCCGCATCCTCCTCTCACCTCCCCCAAGTCCCGCTATGATTTACTCCCCGTCGGACTTTCTCGTTGTTTGGTCTTTTTCCTCGATTTTCATCGGACGACAGTTATTTTTATACAGTCTATCCATCCCGCTAACTTCGTCAACATTAACGTTCCCGTTTTGCGTCCGCCAACGCCGCTCGGCTGTTATTAACGGAGATTGAGAGATCGATTAACGTCGACGCTGCGAGAGTACTTGAAATGGTAATCGCGCGGCGATTAATTTTTTAAGTCGCGCACAGCCGCCCGACGTGTCCATCGACGCGCGTGCATGTATGTACATACGTACGTATGTACGTATGGCTGTGTATATGTATTAGCGCTTTATTATACTAATTACATGCCATAATTTTTGCACGCGATTAACTGCGTATTTGAATCCGAATCAGTAACGTGGGCGCGTTTCACTGGCGGCACTCGACGTCGAGCTTTAATAAGCAGCGCCCGTCGCTTCGTTATGCTTTATTAACGATTTACGTTATCAGCCGGCCGACATTATATCACATTTTATCAGCTGCAAATATCGGTAATCGCTACGTCCCAGCTAAATTATCGTTAGCATGTTCGATCACCGATTCATAACGACTCCCCGCGCCCTTCCTCCCCCCTCCCCCCCCCGTCATCTCTCGCCGTCGCTACCCCGTGCGCACTACCCCTTCGTCGAATTCGCGTGACGAACATACCGGACATGACGCGACTTTCCGTCACGCTCTTTGCGCACGCGTTAAGTTGTTTCACGTTATGGTTACGTTATGAGGCGTGATACGAAAGGGGTGGCGTGTCCGGGGATGCAAAGGGGGTGGGTGGCGGTTAACGTGCTAGATGAGCGGGGCTGGCAGGGATTTAGAGAGAGAGAGAGGATGAGGAGGGGTGAGGGGGAGAGGGGAATGGGTGTAGGTCTCGTGTAGATACGCGGATATATCTCGGCTGCCGATGGTGCTCGCTTGCACCTGATCCTGGTCGGCGAAATTGATGATATAATCCTCCATAACTCAGGATTACCGAGAAGGCTAGAGCGTACGAGCATCGCGCGCGCGCGCGCGCGGAGGAGACGGCGGGAGAAGGAACGCGGTTCTCTCTCGCGACTTGCACACCACCGTGGTGTAGCAGTCGGACGGTTGCGAGCGAGCGAGCGAGCGCATTCCGCGTTTCGCGCGACGTTGACCTGTACTACTGGCGCGTGAAAGATCGGACCTCAAACGATCGTCAGCCGCCGTTGGGCGGCTCGCTGCGAACAACATCTCGGGACATTCAGCCACAAATCTCGCGACGAATCTCACCGCAATCGTCACAGATGCCGCGCGAGCGAATAATGCGATTGAATTCCGAATGAAGAAGTACATTTCGCTATTTACCGCGCTTTCGACAGCCTTGTTTTCGTTTTGTTTTTTTTTTCCGGCCCATCGCATTTTCCTCAGGCGTACATAAACCCCCGCGTGGCTAATGGCTATTTCACCGGGTTTCCTGAAATTCTCGTTAACGAATGCGAAATTGACGATCCGCCAATTTTTAATGGTTCGTTAAAAGTAGAAGTGATTTAACAATCGTTAGCGCTAACGGACGTCGCGGAATAAAAAAAAATATATTGTATTCCCGGGTTCCATTCAGTCCGATGATTCCATCGATCACCCCGCGAGACAGCTAACTCCCCGATTGTCGCGGTTTTATTCGGTGGAGACTTTTAAAATACCTCGACGGTTGGAGTCAGATCAAATCAAGCGAAGGAGCCAGCCGGAAATCTCCGGCGAAATTTCGCCGACCGTACGTTTCCTGGCGTGCTCGACCACGAGAGAAAGAGGGATCGCCGTTGCGCGAATGCAAAGAGGTGGCATGAGAAGCGCGAGAGAATCTCCTTAACGTCATAACGATCGCTATCTCGCGGTGCACGACGACTGTAAGTCGTATTCGCGCGGAGGATCATTGCACCCCCGCGAGTCTCTTAAGTACAGTAAATGGCACGGAAAAGGGGTTGGATTCGGGTCCCCTCTCCCCCGCCGCTTCCCTGCCCCAGTTCCGAATGCGGACTTCCACGTCGGAGAAGCGACAACCGTCGCCACTCTCTCGATCTCGCAATGCGCAGGGGTGCAAGCCTAGCTTTCCTCTTGCAACAACAGCCTGACCCCTCTCGGCCATCCGGTTTGTCTCACCGTTAGTAACCGACAACAACCCCCGCGGGAGAGACACTCCCGTTCTCCTGTACTTTTGCGGCTGACGTTTACGGCACGGCCGCGAGTTAAGATCTCATTAGTTCCGCGACGTTCCTAGACTCTCTCCGCGTGAGACCCGCGGCGTGAAATCGTCGTGAAATCGTCGTGAAATCGTCGAGCGAATCGGAAGGCGGGCTGCGCCGCGTTATCGCGATCGACAATCGCGATACAGCTCGAAGGAGAGCGCGGATCCCCGTTGAACGCATCGACGACGATGATTCCGCATTTTCTGTTCCTTTTACGACGGCACAACGTTTCGGATCGAAGAGAGAGAGAGAGAGAAAGGGAGAGAGACTACCATTAGGGGTTGTAATCGTTTAAAAGCCGCCATGAGGAACGGCATTCATTTCCGCGCGACAGCGAGCATGAAGCACAGCCGGGGAAAAAAAAAATCCGTACCTCAAACAAGCGAAACGTCGAAATTTACAGCCTTACATTTCGGATAAAGGGTGGTCGCGAGGCAGCTTTAAGCAGATTTGCAGGTGGGTAGGCAGAGAGAGGAAAAACAGCGTCTGGTCTGGCGCCGGCGTAGAACTGTCGCGTAACGCGAACGTTAAAAAATTCATAAATACTGCTCCTAGGTGCCATTGCGAATTGTCCAAAGCGGAAGAAAGAGAGAGAGAGAGAGAGAGAGAGCGCTCGCGCTCGCTCTCTCTCTCTCTCTTTCTCTCTTTCCCTCTTTCATGCTTGTCTGGAACATCGCATAAATCGCATTTTACGAGATATATCCTGAATAGTGTACCATCGCCTGGAAAAACGCGTTTGAAGATCGTTGCGCCGTTTTTACGGCGTTTTTAGAATTATTCAACGAATTGCCGGCTACGTGCAGCACACACGCGTATCGGACGGCTAACTTTTCCGAGATGATCGCGACTAGCCCGGTTAATTTATCGATACGCGGCGCCGCCGCGGCTTCGCGACTCTCAAGTTACTTCGCGCGCCGATCGCACGGGCGAATCAAGCCTCAAAAGCGCCCGGACTCGAGCTGTAAATTCGCGAGGGCTTCCCGCGATCGTCCGCATTAACTCAGCGCGACGAAACGCGAACGTACGCGCCGCGTATCCCTTTCCGTGGGCGCGAATCGCTCGTATCTCGAGAGCCCCGGCTTTATTCGATCGCGCTTCTTCCCTCCGAGACATACGGGCCGCTTTGCAAACTCAATGAACGCGTAGAAATTAGAATGGGAAGAACGCTCCCGTGCGATCCTCGCGTCCCCCTCGCCCGCCGTTCCGCCACGCGAGAGAGAGAGAGGGACGCACTCGCGGCGTTACCCCACGGGGGCGGTGAACACAGGCGCAAAATGCAAAATTCCCCCTCGGTTCTTGCCTGCCGTGCTTGATCTCGGCGGAAAGCGGTGACAAAGTTGTCCCGATAATGTTTCTCGGGCTTCCTCCTGCCCTCCCCTTCCGCGCGGAGTGAAGTTCCGGCTCTCCAGTGCCACGCCTGGCACTCTTGCTCGGTATGTTAATTAACGGCATAAGCTTCCCTAGCCACGAGCTTGCGAGGAGCCCTTTATATAACTAATTAGCACGGGCGGTATTCAGATTATTTACTTCATTTGGCTCGGCTTAACTCCATCCACGGTAGCACACCCTCCGTCGTCCCCTCCCTCTCGGCCCTCTGTCCTCTTTCTACTCCTGCTCCTCCTGTCCCACCCTCTCCTCCCCGTCAACCGCGCTCTAGCAGTTTACAATATCCTAAACGATCACCGAACACCGTAGCCGCCGGCGACGCGCTCAAATTTTAATTGTCCTCGTTTGCTCGCGTCGTCAAATTTCCAAATGACGCGACGAGTCACCCGATCGCACGTCCGCTCGTGCAGTATATATTACGTCCCTCTTCACGTCCTTTGGCGTATCAATATCGCGAGCTTCGCGTTGAAACGCAATCGGCGCGTAAGTAGAGAGAAAATATCCACCGCCGTACACAGGGAAGGAGGGAGACGCAGGAAGGTGGGAAGAGAGTCGACGCCGAAGTAGTGGAATCGCGTAGGGGTGGCTGGGATTAACCGAGGCGCGGCCGCCCTCGCGTCTCGCTGTCATCGATTACCGCGAATAATATAATTGTCTAGCGGTGGTTTCGAGCAGCGGAAGGTGCTCCGCCAAAGAATTAATTGGAGCAATAAAAGTTAATCTCTCTTTAGCTTGGAAGCGCGCGCCTCTCGCGCCTTTCCTCTCTTTCCTCTCTTCTGCCTCGATCGAGTAAACGCACGGGTGAACCAATTCGCCCGTCGAATTTACCGTCAACGCCGAAAAATTACATTAAGACGAATATTACGATATTATACGTTGTACTGTCGATTTCTCACGGTTCTCGCTATCGAGAAAAGTCTCTTCATTTTCCTTTGCATTTCATTTGACTCAAAACTGCGCCTGCTTTGCCTACTCTCATTTTCCGTCCTACTCTATTAGCAATATCGTTTCCCTAGGAATACAGGCGTTCCTGTCCGCTTCGACACGATTTACTGATGAGCTTTCAGACGCGCACGTTCGCGCGAATGTTGAAAAAGATGAGAAGAACGTCACTACGACGATGACGTTGTATTTTCGACGCGCGGCTGCAAAGCTGCTACGGCGTTCCCGGCCGTGCTGCGACGTCGCGTCGCCTCGCCTCACCTCACCTCACCTCACCTCACCTCACCTCACCTCACCTCACCTCGCCTCGTCTCGCCGCGCGACGATGTCGTGCAAGATTTTTAATTAATCGATCGAGACGCGAGCGTTGTGCCGTCGTCGTTCGCGGCGCGGCTGGTTCATTAGAGGCTCTTAATTAACTTGCGGCGCTCACGCGACTTCGCACAATGGATCGCGCGTGCGTGCGCGCGCGCGTGTGTGCGTGCGGCTCGTCCGCGGCCGCCCATGCACGCGCACACGTACGCGCGTCTCAAGAGCTCGCGCCATTCAATTACATGTTAATAATATACACAGCGCGGAGTTACATTGGCTCGCTTCCATGCCGGAAACTCGCCGAATCGAATCCACTTTCACGTAAAATCGAGCTCGAGGTAATCTCGAAGCCGGCGAGCGCGGTCGTGCATGCGCCGATCGATCAGTAATTACATATTCGCACGGTGAATGCTTCTTTATCGAGCGACAATGGAATTGATTCGCGACGGCCGCGTGCAATTAATTAGCGGTGACCGGCGCGCACCGAGTGATTAGCACATACGCGGCTGACATTGCGCGCTCGCGACTATAATTGCGCGCTTGTGATACGCGCCGTAAAAAGCGGAAGTATTCCGATATACGCGCGAGCTTTCGCCTCGCCGGGCGCTGCGGAATTACGCGTTTATGAGAATGCCGATATCAACGGGAACGAAAATCTTTGCGAGAGGCTACGTGGAAAGGAAGAGAGGAAAAAAGAAAGAAAGAAAAAAAAGAGAGACGCGCAGATGCCTCACGATTCGTAATTCGCCTCGTGGACGCGCATTGGTAGTCGTTGCTTGAGACTTGTTTCACGTGACATACTAAGATCTGAGTTTCAAGTTATACATTTTAGCTTTTTATTTTACTTGTTATTATAGAAGTTCCAATTATGGGTCGAATCCCAACCCGTTATTAAACTTTTTATTAAACTTGGTTTATTAAAGTATGAAAAAAGTACACGTTATAATATAAAAAATACGGAAATTTTTCTATATTTCTTAATATTTTTCCAAGTTCTATATTTTAAAGTTACATATTCACAAACATTTTTAATTAATATTTAAAAAAGCATTATAAGATATCTGTTGTTTTGCCGATTCTTTTGTGATTTATAAAACTGCTAGTAGGTCATGCTACGTATATACTATTATTCTATATAGACTAAAACAATGTGCATTAAACATTATTAATATAAAATGAGTATATTATATAACCCGTTATATGGGCACGTAATATTTGCTGACCCATTATTGGGACTTGCGCATAAGTGTTTCCAATAATTTTTTTTTATAAATTAGAATAAACCGACTTAAAGCCTCATAATTTTGTTATAAAACTATGATGTTAGTTGTTTATACAAAACTCACGTCCAATTCTAACAGCCGTATTAATAGTTATTACTTGAAACTTATCTCTAGTGAGATGTTTATATTTGACTTCATAATTAGATGAGAATTCTTCAACTGAATTGCACGATTATATAATATCACACATAATATAACTCAACTGAACTCTGAACAACAATCTGAGTATCTTACTTGAGGTAGACTTCAAGCAACTATTAATACAACTCGTAAACTCGTTATTTATTTCCAATAACTGTTCGCGATATGACGTTTCGTTGATAATATCCATTGTTTATTTAACGCCGTATTACGATAATACAAAATTTTATCACTGAGGGTCGGGATGACGACCAACGGGCTAATTCTTAGAGGAGTTCCCTTTGGTTACCTCATTCCCCTTATTTCACTTAAAAATTGAGTGAGTTCTGCAATGTACACGTTGTCGTTTCTCGTCAACAAGATTCTTTAATATCACTTTAATATCGTTGTCGAAGTTCGGCGGTGACGCGTCGTCGCGGACGCCAGTTCTCAAAATCATTAGATGCACGTGCGTAATGACTATAACATTAACGAGGCGTGAACTTTCGCAGTTAGACGCCACGATTTCTCTTCTTCCTCCTCCTCCTCCTCTTTCTCCTCCTCTCTCTCTCTCTCACTCTTTCTCTGTCTGTCTCTCTATCTGTCTGTCTCTTTCGTTTCGCCGCGTCTCGTGGACGATCGAGCGGTGCGGCGGCGACTCGAATGACAAGCGGCAAGTGAGACATCCGCTTATACGCAACGGCGATGAAAACGACCCCGAAACTAGTAGAAACTGGCGACATATGTTCAGACAGGGCCGCCGCGAATGTGCCGGCCATATATATTCAAGGACGACACCCACGGTGTTCCGGTGAGCTGGTTAACCGCACTCGTTAACCAGTTCGTTCCATAACGCGTTTACTTCATAATCTAAAACGCCGCACACGCACCGGATTCACCGTTCGAGAGTGTCATGCGCGTGACGGCCGCGTTCGGCTTATTCCGCCGCCGGTACAGCGCGATTAAACGCTACTTTTTCGACGGCAACTTCCTCGACACTCACGTGCGCTGGGAGAAAAAGTGTCGCTAATTTAACAAGACACCAGTAGCCGCGACAAATGGTTTGTTGATACTGTGAGACAGCAAATCGCCCCGTAGCGGGAACAAATGATTTGTTATCTTCAATTTGCTGCTCTGGGCAACACGTCTGTAATGGAGACATAACTAACCTGACCTAAATAGACGAGAACAAATGTAATGTTCGTTGAAATTACAAGCGATGAAAAATGATTTCCAGAGGTAACTATTCAATCTGTTTCCTTAACTATCATTAAACAGCACGCGTGCTTTTGTTCTGATAACTGAGGGGTTTTTCTCAGTGTGTGTCCGCGTTGGACACACGCAATTAGGAAGTGAAATTGAGGAATGAGGAATGATAAATTACTTAAACACGCACACTCGCGAAGAAGATATTATAGTTTTCTTCATGTACATTTTTTTTCAATTTTACTAAGTTTCTAGTAGTGCAGGAAGATAGACTGTCAGTAAGTTTATCTTGCTCCCTCTCTAAATTGCGTTAGAGACATGGCAAATTTTTGAAATAGCACACCTCACTCTCTTCCTTGGTTGTATTCCAAAATGTCCTTGCTGAGGAATACTTTATTGAAGATCTATAGTTCACGTTCCACGTATACTATGGATTTTCAATAAAATTTTCCTCAGAAAGGACGTTGTGGAATTCAGACCTAAAATATAAGTAACACATACAAAATGAAAGGATAGTCAATTATACACATACCACAGACAATGTCGGTTTCTGTTCCTTTTACAAATTTCTAATAGCAACTTTTGCTATAAAAATTCATATATCTTACTCTCTGATTCTCTTTCTTTCTGTTTTTAACGATCTCTCTCCTCTCAGACCGGTCGACCCGTCTCCAAATCGCGAACTGCCTCGTTAAATCGTAGGTAGCGATGCGTATTTTAATCGAGCGAGAAATCTATTGCCGTTTCAGATGTTTGTGGAGGCACGCGCGCGAGCAAGAAAGGGAAGAGGAGCGATAGCGGCTGGTCGATATTGTCGAATTGGTTTACTGTCGGCTGAGCCGCTCGAGAGACTGGCTCAACAGCTCATAAAAGGGCGCGCGCGGAAAATATATGTCGACATTGAAAAGTTTGTCGAACAAGCCCGGCGACATGTTGCCAGGATAGCGCTATAACTTAACGCCGCCGTCGATATGGGAAAGGACTTACCGGGCGCGGGCGTCCCTTCTCCTTATCCTTATCCTATGACACCCGCCATCCAGTCCGCTTCCGCTTCCTACGCCCTCGTCCCTTTATACGGCGGGTGCCTGCGAAACTTCGGGTCGCGGCACCTTCGGTTATATGTGCGAACAGAAACGGCGAAAATATGGCCGGGCGATTTACGGCTCTCCGCCGCCTAAACGCACGAGCCTCGAGAGGGTGCGATTCTCGCGAACGCACTTGCCACCGTGAGGCATTGCCGCACCGTCGGCGATCGCCATCCTCTTAACGTTGTGCGACTCCTTGGCCACGCTCCGGCTCTCACCGCGGATATATCGCGTTTCGCAAAGGAGATCTCGAGGAACATCCAGGTCCATCGGACACCGGCACGCTCCTCGGGAATTATCGCGAGAAGAGAGAAAAATTCGCCGTCTCTTTCGGAGCGTTAAGGTTAAGGCAATCCAACACTTGCCCTTCTTGCATGAATTCTCCCACTTGGTTGGTCGAACGGATTCGAACGGTTGGATCATCGTGCTCGATTCGTGGTAATCCCACGTCTCTAACCAGACGCCAGACAGTTAAAAAAATACTCGGTTCTCTCGCGAGCGGCTTTTTTTAGGGGTCGTTTAAACCCTCCTGCCTCGCGCGAGTCACGGAAACGAAACGCCGCCGCGCGGTGGTTCTTTCTGGCCGAAGATGAGCCGCACGTTCAACGTTGAAAACGAGTATTCCCAGTGTACGTGCAGCCCTGGTGGTGGCTGTAGGCTGGGGTCGGTGCAATTAGGGGTATTAATTAGCGGGTACTTCATGCCGCCCCCTCCCCTTTCCGTTTCGCCCCTCTCGCGCTTTCCTCTCGCCGTTTCCATCCCAGCCAACAACAGCAGCAGCAGCAGCAGCAGCAGCAGCAGTAGCAGCCTCCCTCGTTCTCTTCCTCCGTCACTCTTACTCCTCCATCGGCGAGAACGCGTCTCTTTCTCGCGCGCTCGTTCTAAAGTGTACCCGCACCACCGACAGGCCAATACGAACAAGGGGCATACATAGCTAATTACACGGTTTTATGTCATCGGCCGCGGGGTTGGTATAGAAACACCCTGTGAAACTTGTGACGTCAGCGAGCGCGGCGCGCCGGGGGAGCCGAGTACGCGGCGGCATCGCCAGCGGCATCGAAGATTTAGTTATTATCCTTTTTACCGCTTTTATCCGCGAGCACAAAAGTACCGGGTAATTAGCTGCGGAGATATGCAGCCGCGCGGTTGCGAGCTGCGCTCGTTCGTCGATACGCGCGCACACATGGGATGACGCTTTTTTTAAGATACGCGCGTTTTCCTTCGGCCGCATAGATACGCGCATATTCACGAATGAGAAACGCAAAAATAAAGTAGTCCCTCCGCGCATGCGAATCGTTGCGATTGATGAGGGGAGAAGTCGGTCATCGCTTCCAAGACGCATACCGTTCGCTTTATTCGCGCGGCGATATCCGTTAGAGTCCGCAAAGCCGCTATCACGGCGGTTAGCGTCGAGAGCAGGGCCGGGTTAGATATTCATGTATTTAAATTTATTTATTGGCAGGATTTTGGCCCCCTCTCCTCTCTCCTTTTTCATCCTCTCTCTCTCTTTCTCTCTCTCTCTCTCTTTCTCTCTTGCGAGGGTGACGGTGTGAGCTGGACCGAGCTCTTTCTCTCTCTCCCAGCCCTTTCGCGGCTCGCTCCCTCTCATCCCCGTTGCCATTCAGTCGGCTGTTAAACCTTCGATGCTCTACAACCCTTTCTGGGTAATTTTCCCGCTTAAAGAGATCTCGGCCAATTACACGGGCTGTCCGACGGGCGTTGAATTTTAATCGAAAAGAAAGAAAGTGGCGGTCCTCTCTTCTTGGCCAGCTCTTTTTACACGGCCATGCACTCCCCGTTGCGCTGACGAAGAAACGTGTGGCGACGACGAGGTGCACGGAGGTACACACGCGCGACTTTTTGCACGCCGACGACGGTGCGACTTCGATCGACGTTTTCAATGGCGCGACGTCGCGACGCGTTCTCGGCACGAGCGGGAGGAATCCGGCGGTTTCGCGATTATAGATGGAGATTCTCCGTTACATGACTGCGAAATCGATCACGGCATCCTACGGCTTTTGGCGTGATAACAAGATTTATTATAATTGATTTATAAGAGACAATACACATATCAGCGTAATCGAAAACGATGCATTATTAAGAGAGATAATTAGGCCGACGGGCTTGTCGAAACTCGCGGATGTACAATTGGTTTGCGCACGATGGTCGAAGAGACGAATTTAAAGAAACGCTCGGGAACGAATTCCACTCCAGCGTGGCACGGGTGCTGCCACGTCGCGGAGGCGCAATAAACTAGCTAGCCTCCCTCTTTGCCACCCTCTTGCAAGCCCTCTAATCAATTTCCTAAAGTATCCACATACGATCACGATATCGTTCCAAGCATTGGATACGCTCGTCGTTCGCCCGATACTCGAGTGAGAATTGAATTAAAAAAGAAGCTTTTAATTATACACGATTCGTTTTGAATGTAGCAACGTTACAGAAGCGAAATATCCCGCAGATCACGCCGTCTCTAATCCGCGTCCTTAATACGCATATTCGTACTTCAAAAAAGGAGAAACGATACAAAATTTAATGGCCTTCTCTTTCTGTCGTTCAGTCTGCGGAAATGTTGAAGACACGTGTGATTTAGGACCGCTAACGTATTAGCAAAGTTTCTCTCCAGGTGGATGCGTGTGTACACGTGTGCTAGCATGATTGGAGCGATTGCGCCTTTCGTCGACGGCTTTGTGCCGAAGAAAGCTAATAAGTATCGGGAAACACGAGTCCAAGTAACTTTTAAGAACTCCGCACTGCGCGAGGGTGCGGCGGGGGCTGCGAGGGTAACAGAGGGGCGAGAGGGTCGTTGGAGGCGGATGGGTGGGGCGGCTTGCCGTACTTTATGAACACGCTTCACATAAATTGTCGCGGCTCTTTAAGAAATTGGAAAAAGGCGCGAGGAACAGCCTCGCGTGGAACAGCTTGCGCCGAGAGAGCAAGCTGAGAACTTTCTCAACTACCGTCGGACGCTAACTAGAAGGGGATCGCAACGAACGAGCGAACGGGCGGGCGAGCGAGTACCATACGTGCGTGCGTACAAGTGAGCAAAGAGAAACAATTGACCGTAGTTATGAGATCCAACCCACATGGGGTATATTTCGGGGAAAACGAAGATGATGGTTTGATATGCGATTCAATAAATGTAAATAGCACCTAGATCCTCCCCACCCTTCACAATCATTCAACAAGTTAAACGTGGTCAATTTTCTTTCTTTAATTTATTCACTAACAAGCTTAACCTTTTGTGACTAAAAAACGGGTAAAATAAACGCAATTAGTAGAAAATAATAACTGCTTTTTAATTAATTTTAGGTGTCCATAAAGCTTAAATCTTTTTTGTTTTAAGTAAATAGACGTATAGAATACTCACCAAAAATAAAATATTTTATAGGTTGAATCATTTTGTGACTAAAAAACGGGTAAAATAAACGCAATTAGTAGAAAATAATAACTGCTTTTTGATTAATTTTAGGTGTCCATAAGGCTTAAATCTTTTTTGTTTTAAGTAAATAGACGTATAGAATACTTATCAAAAATAAAATATTTTATAGATTGGATCATTTTTGCTTAACTACACTAAAAAAAGAAATATCTAAAAATTAACAAACATTTATTAGGTGGGTACCATTAACATATTGATTTAAATCAAAATTCTCTTCATTTACATCGAAAATTTACTTAAGCTGGGTAAACAATACTCGGTTTAAATGAAAAGAATTTTGATTTAAGTAAATATGTCGAAGGTACTCACCTAATAAATATTAATTGTTAGATATCTTTTCTCAGTGTACGGTCAATTGCTTGGAAGAAAAATTATAGAGCATTGCATTTACAAACCGTCAGTTTTAAAGCAGGGCATATATTATGAAAAATTATCCAAAACTTTGCGGCATACATAATCATCATTTTTTTTAGAAGAATATGTGTTTAAGGGAGTTGGAAATGAAGCCAATTTTCACTAATCCAAGTCATCCGTTAATTCTTTTTCAAATTAATATCTTAATAATACAGACGTCATGTGTATGAAAAGTCATATGGGATTTTCGTGTTCAGTTTTATGCGCTTTATACACGTTTGATGTTGTATTTAAATTCAAACATCTTGTATTTACGCAAATATATATCATATATAAATCTTATATATTATCTTCTTTCTGTATAATTTAAAAGCAAACTAACATTCGAAATTTGTTAAGAAATTTATTCTAAAATATACCAGAATCAGAGTAAAGTTTTGCTGCTCATTATTATATTTTATTCAGTTAAAGTAAACTTTATATCCACTGAAAACTTAAAACTGACGCTTTGCGTTATAAATCCAAACTGAGATCTGCCGTTGGTTTTTAACAACTCTGGCGACTAGCCTCGCGGGGTCCATTGTGTGGGGCTAATTGTCACAGGCGGCGTGTTTATGTGCCGCTCGCCACATACGGCAAATACGCGGCCCCCTTTCATTCGCGTTGAAATCGTTTGGATTCCTTTCTTTCTCGTTTATTGTAACCGTGGCGAGATTAATATCATCACTGTGTGAATCGGATAATCTATGTAAGCGGATAATCTATAATGTATTCCCGATATTCATAAATCACATCGTTATACAAGGTGCTCGAATTTAATACGCGTTGTGTCGAACACGTCATGCGGAAACTTTTATTAATGTCCCCCCTCCCGTACACACGCACACACGCACCTATACAGCTATGAATTCCGTAGACGAAGGGTTCCTCCAGAAAGTGACAACGAGATCGAGCCGGAACGAAGACGGGCCGGAGGAGGAGGCCGAAGAAGGACGCGCGTACCTGTGGGACACATTTCCCAGGCAGGTAATCTTCGTTCGTAGGCGAGATATTACATTTGAATAAATGTCCCTGTGCCGATAACCGGCGCCGATCGCAAATACGATCGCGAAATACCTGGGCGGGCCTGCCGCGCGGCACGGCGTGGCGCGACGCGACGTCCCGTGGGAAATATTTGCTAATATCGATCATATCGTCATTAATGGCTTGTCGCGGTGCTTCCCTCGTCTACCAACTCGCGACACTACCCGTTGCTGGCCCCGTTACCCATCCCTCTTCTCTCCCTGCACACGTTCTCCTCCTCCCACCTAATGCCTACCTCTCCCCTTTGTTAGCCGCGAGTTCGCGATAGTTCGCATTAATCGAATTATCCCGTAGACGGCTGCTGCTCCTTCTCGCCTTTATACGGGGTCGCGACAATGCGCCCGCAGACGCGGATTCCGCGCCGGCGGAACAGGTCGACCGTGGCTGTCACTCAAACGCGAACGTTCTGTCTGTTATATCGATGAAACACACACTTTCCCGACGAGGGGAACTCTCGGAAACTCGCGAGGAGGGGAGAAGTTCGAGATTCGGCAATTTTTCATCGAACACAGAGAATATATTCAGAGCGCACACATTCAACTGCACGCTCGAGCGATACAGAGAGAAAAGGAGAGAGAGAGAGAGAGAGAGAGAGAGAGAGAGAGAGAGAGAGAGACACACAAGTTATTTTCTATCAATATCGAAAGGATATAAGGCCTTTAAAGGCCAAATATAATTTTATGCCAATATTAAAATTATATTCATTCTATAGCAAGTATTGTCTGTACTTGGCTCTTTTTTTTTGTATCGACATTTCGATCGATAATTCATCAGAGGCTGTTCAACCTTCTTTATTACTTTTTATCATTTCTCGCGAGATTGTGATACCCGCGACACATAGAGTAATTATTCGATAGAGCAGGGCAAAATGTCGCGAGACGGGAAGTCAGATAGTGTACCGGTTGTGACAAAACTGCATACTGCCCGAGAGAGAGAGAGACAGAGAGAGAGAGAGAGAGAGAATGAAGGGGGGTAGGCGTCAGCCGGTGACCAGTAAGTTGCAACGAAATCACGCATAATAATAATAATAATAATGTGTATCGTTCGGTGGGCGCCAGAGCGAGGGGGTAAGAGAGATGGGTGGAAGAGAAGGTAGAAGAGGAGGAGGAGGAGGATGACGCGGCGGTGGTGGAAAGGGGGAGGGAGGAGGAAGGTAAATCGGAATTTACCCCAAGCGGACGCGCGCGGCCGCGACCGTATCTCGTCGGACTCACCCCCTGTGGCCACTCGACGCGTCCGCCGGTGTTTACCGCAATTATTAAATGTAAACTCATATTTCGTAATTGCCAAATATTGGCGGTCCGATCGTTCAGCCGCGGCCCGATGCGCCTCGCTCCGCGCGGGGCTGGTTGCAAGCGGGAGAACGAGGTTGAAGGAGGAGGCGGGGGGGGGGGGGGGGGGGG
>NW_022639462.1:645105-696869 GCF_010583005.1 Odontomachus brunneus | reverse complement strand
TGGGGAGAGGGGGCACGCACGGACGCCGGGCGTGAGGGGCACTGGTTGCTCGCACCGTTTCATCCCTTCTCGAATAACAATCCTTCCCCCCTTCGCCGCGACCCTCGCGAAATGAATTAAGCCTCGGCGAATCGATAAATGAACGTTTCGAGCGCGCGTGGAAAGGGAGGGGGAGAGCGGTTCGGGAAGCGCGACACGTTCCGAAAAATCTACATCAGACGTAAACGGATTGTTTGATCCATCCGATATATGACGCCAGCCCGCCCCCGCGGCCCCCCGATAAATCGCTGGCGCGCGTTACCGTGCACGTTATCGTATGCCGCGTTGCATCCGGCGGAATTAGAATACACCGCGGGGTGATATATTAGGGCGATTTTGCGCGACGTACGGCCCGTAATAGAGCGATTAGAAGAAGCCGCGGGCGCGACGTCCCCGAAATTCGCGCCGTGCGTGCGATTCAGAGTTGCCGCATCCTAAATCGCATCTCATCAATCGTACCCGATTTTTTTTTCGTTCAGATGTACGTAGCACGCACTGAATGAGGTATAATTCGAAATTTCTGTTTATATTTCTCGTTACATCTCCCATTTTTGCCGTTAGATGCCGTTCCTATTCGATAATAATAAAGAAATTAATGAAATATGGTTTGGAGCGGTACGATTTCGGCAATTGTTCCCTGCATCTCATGCATACAAAGGTGACTATTATTTCTTATCAATATAAAAAAAAAAAAGATGCGAGTGCGGCTATTCTTGATATGTTCTTTTCTTGGTATATTTTTTCATGTAACTAATTGGAAAACTTGTCTTTCTTTCCAGATCTGACGAAGCTTGTGGTTACACGCTGAGTGCGATTTTCGTCGAGGACAGTTTTGATAAACGCGAATGCCGAACCAGAGATTGCGGTTCAAACCAATCGGCTCGAGGGTTGGTTTATAAAATATTCTTGCATTTCACCATTTGCGATCAAAAACTGGTCGTCCAAAAACAAATCGTTGAATTACAATTATCGCAAAGAGCCAACACACACTCGTGTAAACGTGCTATTCCTTGCTGCGCTATTAATCCCTTGATTGTCAATGAGGGAAATATCCGCAAAAATAAAACTGGTCAAAAAATGCTTATGGCGGAAATATCTGCACATTCAAATAAAGATATTTACCCCGGAGCAATTAGAACTAGATACTACATTATGTTTTTGGTGTCATTGAATTCAAATCTCAGGTCAAAACTGCGAAATTAGAAGTGACAAATTCAGCATGGCAAATCGAAAATTTAAAAAATCGTCTATTTTGTATAAAAATTAGAATTAAAAAATTTTCGAAACCGCTAATTTCACGTACAAAATAAAAAGTCATAATCTCAAAATGACAAATTCAATGTGATGGGTAAAAAATTTAAAATATGGTTCAATTTACATAAAAATTAATTTTGTAAAGTTTTGAATATTTAAAATTTTTCACTTCCATATTGGATTCGCCATTTATTTAATAAAACATTTTAATTTTGTATTCAGAAACAGCGGCTTCATGAAACTCTCAATGCATACTTTTATATGAATCGAATAATTTTTTGTATCATGGACCCGCCATTTTGAATTTTGAAATTCGGATTTAACGACTCAGAAAACCTCTATAAAGTAATATTTTTGTAATTTTATTAACTCTTTTATCAAAAGTACTTTTGACGCACAAGCATTTTTTTACCCAATAGCTAAGCAGTTAAGCTCATATCTTTAATCAACGACGCTATATTTTATGCTTCAGATCTGTAGCGGAGCGTGGCCGATTTTGAGTTCCAGGTATTTCGGTGAGTCGAAAGAAAAAAAGGGGATTTACGGTGGTGGGTTTATCGGCTTTTATAAAAAATCAACGCGAGAGAGCTTTCGCGCGACCTTCGATAGCCGAGCCGAAGGGGATGCCGCGCGGCCGTCCGGCGATACCGTGGAGGGTTGTCAACGGAGAGCGGCGTCAGCTTGTGTAACTATCGGTAATTAATCAGAATCATCCCCGCATATCGTGTCCGTCGGACGAGTGGCGAAGGCGAAGGCTGGGTGTTTCGCGCGAGCGCGTGTGTGTGGGCGCGTAGGTGCGTGCGTGTGGTGGTGTCGGCCGCGAGAGGGTAGTTAACCGGTGACGTCACGCCCATGGCGACATCTGGCCCGGCACTAACCGCGCCGCGCTGTCCGTCCGGCGCGGCGGCGGCGAACGCTGGACACCGAACACTGTCCCGGCGCACTATAACTCCGGATCCGGATCAAAATTACCCTGCGCGTCCGCGGTGAGGCCGCACGCCGCGCCGGCTGGCTCCAATTAATTTCGCATTCGGCACGTTCTGCGATTCCGCCGTCGTTTCGGCCTTCCTACCGGTCGCGGACCGGTCGCGATCGCGCCGGATGAGGGTAACTTCGGGGATGGCGCAGGAGCTTTGCATGGGAATCCTAATCCAACGGTCTTACCGTTTCCGAAATGATTTCGCCGCCGTTGATTCAGGCTAATTTGTCCCTATAATGGCATAGTAAAAAGATTATAGTTAGGAATATAATTTTTATAGTAAATGTTACTATAATATTTGTAATATTTACAATATAAGTATAGTATAACTGACCCGTGTAAAATTTTTACCAAGAATTATAATTATTTGAAATAAAAAATATGGTAAGGTGGCAAATATTGAATGGTAAGAGAAATTAACTATTTTATATAGTCAATACAATTGGAATATTTGGCAAATATAGGTACATGTAACTATATTCCCAAAAGGTGCTTTACCATATATATAGAGTAATAAGATGGTGACTATAAATCTGTGTTCATTCTACTATATCTTCATGTTTAGATGAACTATAAATATATGTTTGAGGCCAAAACGAACTATAAAATATAGTGAGATTATAGTTATTCCAACTATTTTTTTCTCTCAGTGCGGTACCTACGCACACTCCTACACTGAGGTTCTTCGCAATCGTTCAAGAAGTCAGGCACGCTCAATATTCTTCTCTTCAAGGATATTTATTGAAGAAGACACAACTAGCGCAAAATAGCGCCAACCAGTAGAAGATAAAAACTGTTTTTAATTAATTTTAGATACCCATAAGACTTGAATCTTTCTTGTGGAAAGACATATGGGCTACCCACTGCACTGAGAGAAAAAAATAGTTGGAATAACTATAATCTCACTTATTTTATAGTTCGTTTTGGCCTCAAACATTTATAGTTCATGTAAACATGAAGATATAGTAGAATGAACACAGATTTATAGTCATCATCTTATTACTCTATATATATGGTAAAGCACCTTTTGGGAATATAGTTACATGTACCTATATTTGCCAAATATTCCAATTGTATTGACTATATAAAATAGTTAATTTCTCTTACCATTCAATATTTGCCACCTTACCATATTTCTTATTTCAAATAATTATAATTCTTGGTAAAAATTTTACACGGGTCAGTTATACTATACTTATATTGTAAATATTACAAATATTATGGTAACATTTACTATAAAAATTACATTCCTAACTATAATATTTTTACTATGCCATTATAGTTCCAAATATCATACATTTTTCTCTCAGTGTGGTAACAAAAATTCAATAGTCATGATTTTGTGAGTTGGATCATTTTTGCATAATTATGGCCAATTGATACATCGACGAGTCCAAGATGAATAATTGCACAGGTCGTTCGGAAGAAAGAAAAAGATAGAGATAGGAAGAGAGAGAGAGAGAGAGAGAGAGAAATATCCAAAAATATTAATTTAAAGCTTTACGCGAGAGAACGCGAGTTGAACGCTGGCCGCCCTTTGAGCGGCTAACTGCACGACAAATTCGGGGACGTCCCTCCATTCTCGTGGCTATCAATTGCGGCTAATCCTTCCCCAGAGTCGCCGAGAAACTTTTGTCCAGACCACGTTCCCGCGCGCGATCGCGAGCCCGCGTTGTAAAATCACATCCGACACTCATCCGCGTGAGGGTCAAACGCGTCATCGTCATTTACGAGCCGTCGTTTGCGAGAATTCACGCGGCCGCTCGATGCGCATCGTAGCGCCGCGCGGTGTCCTCGGAAGGCCGGTTTTCCGGCTCGGACAATTAAAATTCGGGCGACTTGGTAGTTCGGTCATGTATATTAGATAGCCAATTCCGGCGGTAATCCAGCTATAAATATCTCTGAATTATATTTTCTACCCCGGACTCTCTCGGGAGGAGGGGCATCGCGCGCCACACGGACGATTTGTCCTAAAAGAGCGGCCGGAGAGAGCCGGAGGGCATGGGCGGCGGATGAAAACGGCGCCGCGGTGTCTGTTTACCCGTCAATCGCGCGATTAAATTGGATCGCCGGTATTATCTTTTAATCCCGGCGCGCCCCGGTAGAATGGTTTCGAAAAATCGGTACAAAATTTCGGCTCTCGCCCTCCCAGATATCCGCGACCGGAGACTGAAACAATTGGGAAATGCGACGGTACGTTATCCGCCGCGATAAATTCGAGATTCTCTCCCTTACATTTGTTGCCGGTCACTTTTCTTCGTTCTACTCCACAAATTGCTCCCAAGAAATCACAGATAAAAGACGACTCGCTGAGGACTAAGGTGTACGTATGCATTCCATGTAATTCTGAAAAATTTAAAAGCACAAAAATCTCCAGCCTCCTTTAGAGTGAGGTTAAACACTCAATTATTGATACCCGCGCCTTAGCCATTGACACCCTCAAAAGACTCTACAAAAAAAGATTTTTCTTGCGACCAGCATTGCTAAACTTGCCTGCACTCTAGACTAATAAAAAAAATATTTAAAAATTTATTTGCAAGATACAAAGTTTATTTCAATGAAATAAAGCTTATTTCCGTGAAGAAAATTTAAATAGACTTAAATAAAGTTCGTTTTTTTGCGAATAAACTTTATAGCTCACAAATACATTTTCAAATATTTTTTTTCTCAGTGCACATGTGAAGCCTGTTCTCTTTAGCTGAACTAGTGTTGCAATAGAACTTTGTTCCTTTTCCCTTCATCACTGGTTTATATATTTGTCTGATTCTAAAGACAAGTCAGTTCAGTTAAAAGGAACAGACTTATGAAGAGAATGTTATAGTATTTTTTTTATATAAATTCTTTTCAACTTTTATTGTGTTCCGAATACAGGAATAAACTGTCAATGAGGTTTACCTTGCTACAGAATACAGTAAATTTTGTTAGAAACATAGCACATCTTTTAATATCACATTTCACATAGTTTCTGATATATAAATACTGAGAGAAATTATCTGATAAAAAATTAACAAACGGATATTTCCGATCAAATTCCGATTAATTTTTATATCCGATCAGCATATTCGATTAAATTTAATTGGATACTTCCGATCATAATGGCATTTTATCAGATAAACCGATTAAAAAATTATGAACTGATATTTCTCATCGGACGTCCCCTAATCGGATACAAAAATTCATCGGTATTTTGATGGGAAATATCCATTTGTTAATTTTTTATCGAATGATTTCTCTCAATGTGGCATATGCAAGATAAACGCAAAATAAATGGAATAATAAATTACTGGAGAATGTCGAGCTGTTTCTTACATACAAAGTTCCATATAACTTTTACTATAAAATTCTCTTTGCACTGTTCTCTTCTTTAGTGTAAAGTAACTTTCTCTGTAAAATTCTGTGTACGGTTCTAAAACACGTCTTCGCTAAAATTGAAAACAGATACCAAGTTTTTCGAGATTGTTAATGACCAATTATTGGTATGCTAATGATTGAGTGTTTTACCCCCAGTATATTTTTCGAGACAACACTTCAATCCATACTCGCATTTCCTTAGAATACCGACGCGGCGTCCGTAAATGATCCCTTTTCTGGAGCGGATGCATCGTCTTGCGAAATGTCGCGAAACGAAATCGAGTTATGTCTTTTGACAGACGTTTCCTGCCGCGATATTCGGCAGTTTATCTTCTATCGTTATCATATAACGGGAAGCCGGCTCGCCCGTATCTCTCTCTCTCTCTCTCTCTCTCTCTCTCTCCTTCTCTCTTGCTCCCGCGAGCGGACGGTAACGGCTAATCCAATCCTATTTACATCGCGGAACTGTCGCGGCTGCATTGACGTGCGCGGAAATAAATCCCGACACGACTAACACGAACACGCTCGCCCGCTCACGCGCGCGCCCGCGCTCACCGCGTCGAGGGCGCGTGTAAATCCCGGGCTTTCTCTCGGAACAAATCGAATGTCGGTCGATGTAAATGAATTCCGCTCTAATTGCAATTATGCGACACGAATGCGCATAAACGTTCGCGTTATGCGATAAATGACACGTCACTCAGGCCGGGCGCGGCGTGTAGCCGCGTGCAGTTCGTTCGTTCATTCGCTCGCTCGCTCGCTCTCGCGTCATTGCGAATTTATGAAATGGCGATCGTTATATCCGTATCGGGCCCTCTCGAAACCGTTCGCGTCATAATTGCAATTAATCAATAATTGACGTCGTATAATTGGGTGGCCGTCGAGACGATGTGCCGTTAAACATTCACGGACGTCTAGTCGAAGGCGCCGATTGACGCCATCGGCCTGTCAATTTTGCACAAGACGCCGCTCGATCGCCGACCATTACGAGACGTTACGACGTCGGAGAGACTCGAGATTATTACATTACTTATACAATGACAAGCAGAAATAGGTAAACTCTGTCCGGTTTCTCCTCGCGATAACGGCGACAGATCTCTCGCGACGAGATCGCGACGAGATGCGGATCGATTCGGCCGGCGCGAGAATTCGCGAAAGACGTGTTCTTGGCGCGTCAACGGAGGATTCGAGCATCAGAATCGATAATACATTCGCGTCAGTCGCGGGTATCGCAGCACAAACAACACCAGCCCGCCGAGAGTGAATTGGTAAAACGACGAGCGCGCCAATCAGTCGAGGCATGCCGTGGTGTAAATACGCGATGGAGGATCAGCCTTGTCTCCCGAATCAAACCCCATCGGCCGGCTGTTTAGCCGGGGCCGATTTATTTATCGGCCAGCTGTGATTAGACTTTCGCTTTATCGCGTATTCGCACGGCCTCGTCAAATATCCACGAGCCGCCGTCCGCGTTTGTTAATGACCGGTCGGGCATTGCGCCGAGCACTCGCTACGATCTCGAACACGTCGACGAGACTGTCGCGTCCGATAAATCGGACGTGGTGCACCTTCTCCTCTACATCCTCTCGCCTCCTCTCACCCTCTCCCTCCCTCTCACTCCGCTCATCCCCTCACCCCTCACCAACCGTTCTTTTGAGCCTTTCCTGTCCTTTTTTTGTTGATACGCTTCGAGTACCTTCCACCTGTTGCTAAAAAAGAAAACTGTTTTGTACCGCAGTTGCGGTCAATATTTGCGCTTTTGTTAGGCTTACCTCCCGATATTACGTGGGGAGACTCGGTCTTTTATTGCACAGGTGGAGGTTGGCTCGTACAAAGTGGCATCTCTACGTTGCCAAAGTGCGAATAGACAAATTGCTTGTTTAAGCAATTTTCAAATTACAATCTATTGGACATATCTTGTTGTTTTTTATTTTTTAAATCTGAATCGCTTAAAAACGAGTTTTTTTTTTAATTGACGGTAGAAAAGTCCTATTTTCAAGAAAAAGATCTTGGTATTATCTTTCATTTTCGTGGGAGTGGTATTAAGAAAAGAAGAACTCAGAATGTTCTCTAATGTTATGAAAATGTCTTTACATCCCGATACTTTCAATGAAGTATAAACGTTTGTTACGGGAGAAATTGCGTCGAATAACTTTCACTATACCCAGAGAAAAACACAGTGGTGATAACTATGTGTATGTGATATTGTTGAAACAACAATTAAATAAGTTTTGTATGTAGAATCAATGTAATTTAATAGACAATTTGCTAGTTATTACAACTGAAGCTGAATGCTTACAAGAACTATTTATAGTTCTCTTAACCACTCAATTTCAGTTCCAATAATTACAAAATAGTTTATCAAATTATATGTACGTTGATCCTACGTATAATACTCATATAATTGTCCTTACCATGTATATATATATTTTTTCCGAATGTACTTATGTACGTACTGAAAAAATTATGGAATTAAAATTACAGTTATTTTTGGCTCCATGTTTTTAATATCAATATTAATTATAACCATATTTTATAATCATATTTTTTGGTTGTTTTAACACGAAAATGATAATAGTAACATGCGTATAACCTTGTTATTACTGACATTAGCAGGATTTAGTAAAAAATAAATTCTCTTAACCATAATTTATAGTAATTGCTTTTCTACGTGATTATAGTTACAAGTGCCAAACATTTTTGTCTTCAATGTAACCACGTAACAACTTCTACCATTCGTCCCACTTGTCTAGTCCGTAAAAACTGATCTGTTCGAGGACGGGTCAGCGCGCATCGGGCGTACCCCGCGAGGTGTCTGACCCGACGTCGGCGTTACTACTTGAGGTTCAATCCTCGCGCGTTCGCGGTGAAGGCGAACCGCGCGATTCCCTCCACTGCGGGGATGAACATCCGAGTGCCGCCATTCCATTTACCTCGAAAGAGCACGCCCGTTCGCGCGGAAGAAACCAGTTCGCAAGTTCGTGCGCGGCTCGGACGGGAGAGCAGTTCTCGCGCTCGTTACGAGATTAAGGAAAAAGCTCCGAGCTTTGCGGGGGTGGAGGGTGTCACCCGGGGCACCCGGTGCCCACCCACGAAGACGTGCCCTCTGTCGGGGTGTCCTATCGCCGACCCGAGCTTATTCCGCCCTCAAGCTCGGGACACACCCGCAATCATGCGCAGTTTCCACCCATCGGCCAATGAAAGCGCGGAGAGCTTGCAAGCTCGTCGCGCACCAGTTCCAGCTTTCGCGGCCGAGCCACTCCGACCAAACACCACGTGGCACGCGTCCGAGTTGCACGTGCATTCGCGGAGCTGCGAGAGCCCGGTGCGCGCGAGAACGGGCGCTTGCGAGAGAGAGCTTGCAAGAGATCGGACGTTGCCTGGCCGCCAAGAACGGTCGAGCGTGATCTTTCTTCTTCGTTCAGAGCAACACCACCCCGTTTTCTTTCTCCACGCGCTCTTTGAATATCTTCTTCCTGCGCGTCCTACCCAAATCTCCCCCTCTACCGTCTTCATCCTCGCTCTCTACTTTTGTGAGCCTTGCGTATCTCTCTTCGCCCCCCTCTCTTCCTCTTTTCCCCCCCCAACATCTCCTTCTCGTAGTCATCGACACGTTTTATGCAAGCAATTCGGCTGCGTCGTTGTCGCATTGTACTACTGTGACGTGTCAGACTTTACCGTGCTTCGGGAAGCCCGTCGAGATCGACGTCTCCCAAGTCTTCGTTGAAGCTCAACGGCCATCAGCAGAGACGAAAATTCCAACGAGTTACGGACAAGGTTAGAGAATCCTTTGTTTGCCTTTAGAATATTAGACTATGATATTAGATGAGGATTGCCACATTCGTAGTTCAATTACTCCATATCGTTATTCACGCCATGTAATTTACACGTATCTATATTTTGGTCATTTTTATGACCGGAGATAATTTTTGCGCGGTGACAGTAGGTTAGCGTTTGCACCTATATCACTTCAAAACAAAATACGAGCGAACACTCGTACAAACAACAGACAAAATAAATTCCTCTGCGAAAAATGTCAATGAAAATTTCGCGCGTGAAAAAGGACTATAAAGTTATGACATGAAGAATGTTGCAGAGAGAAAGGACAATTATCCGGTGACTAGCCTTTACATTATCTATTAGTATTTCTAAAATTTTGTTGATTATAAAGTAGATATATTAATTTGCACATTATGTAATTTCCCCTCCAGTTACGTTATTTGTACGAAATTACTGTTTATCGTATATCGATCGATATATATATTTCTCTCATTAAATGAAAGAAATTACTGGAAAGCGCATGATGTTTAGAAAACAGTTGGGATTGATAGAGGAGTTGATTACATTGTAATCAACGTAAATAAATGATGCATTAATTACATGGTATGTGAAAGCAGGTCGATCTTCGAATGATCGAAAAATACAATCTTCAACAATGGTCAGTCGCATCCGCGCGATATACTTGTGTGACAATGTATAATAATATGTAAATAATTTTAGATTGCATTATACAATAACGCACAAGAAACTTTGATGAGTAATAGCGCTCGGTGGCGGTTGGAGGCGAGCCGATATTCAACAGTTGGTCCTTCTTTTATCTTTGAAACTTAACCCTCGATTCCGCCGCCCTTCAAATAGGAACCCTCTGTTCATACACCCTCTTAGAGCGGCATTTCTTGGGCAAGTAACAAGAGCGTCGAGAGAGTAAAAGGAATTTTTTGCATAAAATATGACGGAAATACAATACTATAAAGTAACGAGAGAGCCGAAGTATTTGAAGAATACGAGGTCCTTAATTAATCTTAATCACGGATAGCCCCAAAAAGTCGATTCTAAAACGGTCAAGAAGTCCAAGCATTCTGGGATCTGTTTGAGACATTCCGAGGGGTTGAAACACTTTGCATATTATATTCCACATGAAAGGAAAGACACAAAATTACACGTCCCTCTCGTATCATCTTGTTAAAATCGACAAAGCTCGGGAATCGGTTCGCTCCGAGCTCGAGCGCGGGCGCGTAGCGTTGAAAGCTCAAGGAAAGAGGCGATTTGTTCCCCACGGAAAATACCCATCTACCCCTTCGCCGATCGCGGACATTCTTTTCTCGCGCGGCCGGCAGCGGAAGAATTCGCGGACTCGGCGCAGTATAGGTGCGGCCATAGGTGTAACATATTTATGTTGTGAACCGGCCGAGTGCAAGCAATAAATAGCGGCGGACGTGGGTGTGCGGGCGAAGGGGTGAAAACGCATGTGGGGGCAGTTCGTTGAGGCGCGCGCGGGGCCAGAGCGATTACGTTTCCCAAACCCCTCGGCGCTCTCTCGTGCGACCGAGTCACCGGCACCACCATCCACCGCCGTTTCGCTCCCTTCACCCGCGCTACTCTCTCCCTCCCCCTCGCCAGCCCCTCGTCGGCCACCCATGCCACCCTGCCGCGTCTCCTCGCCACCTCGTCCCGCCGGACCCTTTACGGCGCCCGAACAACCCTATTCGTTTGTTTCCAACCCGTATGTGCGCGCACACGGAGGTATGCAATTTCGGTGTCGGGAATGCGCGCTACCGGACGCACGACCGGTCCGCGCGTGTATCGCGTGTCCACGTTTGTGGAGCTCTTATGGAACGAGATCCTTGCCTCCCCCCCCCTCCCTTTCCCTCCAAGAGAAGTCTGCGGGAACATCGGCAGTAGGTGAGATGAAAGGAGCCCGCGAGACATTCCCGAGAATTTGAACGGAGTGCTAAGCGCGATCATATCCCGTTATGTGCAACGTCAAAAGTCTAGGATCCTTACTGTCTCTCTTTGATCGGTCAAAGCGTCTCTAAAGGTGACCCACGAGCCTTCCGATTAGAGGCCATAAACGTGTTTAGAGACGAGTTTATTGATAAGAGAGAACAGAACCTCAGGATAAGGGCAATAAATGTACATTTTTAGTGTAAAGTCTGTATGTGCAATGAGAAAAGGATGCGTTTGGTATTTTTGTGATTATAATCACATAGAGAAATAACTACTATAAATTATGGTCAAGAGGAAATTATTGTTTTATTAAATTTTACTATAATATTAACGATAATAACCCCATATTCGTGTTATTACTATATTTTCGTGTTAGACAACCAAAAAATACGATCGGGACAAAGAATAACTATAATCTTGGTAAGATCAACCATTCTTTTCTCTCAGTGTGATTTATAATGTGCTTTTTGCTTTCTGTTCCTTGCTCTCTAATCTTCTTTCAGCTAAAGGCTTAAGTTTGATCTATAATGTGTTCTTTGTTTCTGCTTTTTTTTCTTTACCTCTTTCAACTTAAGCCTTAAGTCAGGAAAAGACAGGGAACAAGAAACGGGAAACAAAGAGCCTATTGTAGATTAAATTAAAAAATTTAAGTCAAAAAGAAAAATAAGGAGAAAGAAAGGAAAGGCAAGGAGCACATTGCAGATCAGACTCAATGTCTTACTGTATGATCATTAGTTTGATTAAAAAAAGCTTTAAAATCGACAGAAATTACACATGGATGTCTCATTGGATGTCGCGCGTCGAGTTTAATGTCGAAATTCGGGGGAGAGAGCAGGAGGGCAACTGAGAAAAATAATAAATAAATAACGGCAACATCAGCAGCAGCAACGATCCTAAAATCCGAGGATTCGCGACATACGTAGGCGAGTGTGCCGATACGGTATTCCTATTAACGGGCCATTACTCTTCCGCTACTATCGCGCTTACGGTTACCAAGCGATGTAACGTTCTCCGGTAACGAAGCACACGAGTGCATACGGGCTCGCCGACAGCGACAATATCGGCACGCAGACGCGATCGTGGATCCGAACGGCATGCGTTCGCGCAGCTATGCTGAAAATCTTGACTGGAGGACCCTTTCGCATACCGATTGCCTGGACCGATCCGATCGGGGATGCATCGGAGGCACGCCAATCGGAGACGCGCTAGTCGGCCAGTCGGGTAACCAAATGATGCATATCTCTCCTCGGCCCGTCGTGTCCCGAATGTCTCGACGTTGCTCACTCCGATGCCGAGTCTCGGGAGGGTACGCGCAGGGAGGGCGAGTGCTGCAGGATCGTGTCTCTCTCCCTCTCTCCCTTTCTCTCTCTCTCTCTCTCTCTCTATCTCTATCTCTGCATTTGGGTGGGTGGACGGATGGATGGGTGGATGGGAGAGACTAGCCGGGCGGAAAGCCGGGTGGACTCGGGGGCCAGCGTATGGTTGCGATGAGGTCGAGAGCTTGCGGCCGGATGCCAGTCTGACCATGTCTACCGGCGCGTTACTTGCGAGCTCGTCAGCCTCTCGCTCCTAGACGCATCTCGCCAGAATCCGAGCAATGCGGCTCAAGAGTCCGCGCCGGCGCTGCAGCTGCACTCTAGGATGCAGCGACGGCTCTCGGCAGACTGCTATACCGGCCACGATCCTCGACGGGGATTGGCCGGCGGAATATCATCGAGTCGGGGGGCATTGGGATGGTCTTCGGCAACTGCTGGTATGCACGGTAATAGAGGGGGGGGGAAGGAGAGTCTTGGAGTCGTGGTATCGAAGGAAAATCGCGCGGGCCGCCGTAGATCGGAATGATAATACGAGTGGCGTCGTTATTACCTGCCCCCTTTTTGCCCTCATTCTCTCTTTTCCTTTATTTATTTATAAGCGATCCGTTTTACGACTCGTAGCGCTTACTTACGGAATTTATTGCCAGAAGAGAAACAGTAAAAAATCAAATCTCTCAGTTCAAATCTGCCTCACGCCTATATCTCCTCAATATTGGTCAGTTTGTCACTATTTTAAGTTGTAAGTTAAATACGTTATCACACTGAGAGAAAAATGTATGATATTTGAAACTATAATGGCATAGTAAAAATATTATAGTTAGGAATATAATTTTTATAGTAAATGTTATCATAATATTTGTAATATTTACAATATAAGTATAGTATAACTGACCCGTGTAAAATTTTGACCAAGAATTATAATTATTTGAAATAAAAAATATGGTAAGGTGGCAAATATTGAATGGTAAGAGAAATTAACTATTTTATATAGTCAATACAATTGGAATATTTGGCAAATATAGGTACATGTAACTATATTCCCAAAAGGTGCTTTACCATATATATAGAGTAATAAGATGGTGACTATAAATCTGTGTTCATTCTACTATATCTTCATGTTTAGATGAACTATAAATATATGTTTGAGGCCAAAACGAACTATAAAATATAGTGAGATTATAGTTATTCCAACTATTTTTTTCTCTCAGTGCACTACTTTGATATAAGAGGCCGTTGTACACTGCACAGCCACCGTTTGTACAGCCATGTTTGTTTGTTTGATTGAAAAGATTATCCTATAGATTATTCCAATATTGCGCGTTTGATGCTCTACATGTAACATTGTTACATTATGTTTCTGCTTTCGTCTAACTTAGCTTTCCTGGGAATTTATGAGTTTTATTGTTTTCTTTTTCTTTCATCCCCTTAAGACTACCTTGATAGTTCAGTACTTATTGTCACTTTTATTACCCTCACCTCTCTATCAAAATTTTTTCGCAACGGCAACGGATTTATTTCTTGTATTGTTGGTATTCAATCTATTCTATATTATCGTTATATACTCCCATCCCTCCTGCCTTAGCATTCTACTATCGTTTGCATACCGTAACTCTAAGAGATAATAATTCTTCTTCCCTTCAGAGTAATAATAAAACTCTGCTCTCTTTCTCTCCACGTTTTCCCTCTTCGTCCGTGAGCTGTCGGTGTGTAGTACGAGATACCCGATCGAGAATTTGAAAATGAGAATAAAGGTATAATTATGATGATTTGTACAGATCACGGTCAATGAATACTGTAGATTCGTGTGGGTTGATTCTGGGCTAGCGTTAAAAGATTCAGTGACGCGCGTCAAATTCACTGTTGCGCACTTGTGAAATTTGCATTACCTGCTGTGTGTTACATTAATAATTGGGTCGACTCGGCGCGAGCTTTTAATCAGGCACTGGCGAAAACGCGTGCATCGAAACGCGCGCTGATCGCGCGGCCCTCAACGGCCGGCCTCGTCGGCGCGCGGCGTGACGGGGCTGCGCCGAATGCGGCTTTTGCAAATGAATTTTTCGGGGCACGCCATCGTTCCGCGTTGATACGTTTGCATCGCGGTGATTTCGCAGGGCACCGAGCTATATAACGCGCGAGAGGGGCGCGTGGGTAAACGAAATTCCCCCGATGCGTGCATCTCACGCATTCCGCAGCGAGATTGCGCAAAAATCGGGCGAAACAAACGCAACTAATTTAACTGCTTTCGAACAATTAATCCGAAGCATTTAATTTAATTGCACCGCAGCCCGTCGAGTCCGGCCAGCGGCGGCAGTCGAAACAACGGCCGGCGCAAAACCCCGGGACGGAATTTTCGGCTCGACGCGATGGCTCGAATTCTTTGGCGCGTGCAAAACAAAAACATTCGCCGCACGTTCGAAAGTTGACCCGGAGAAGGCGCGCTTATTGCAAAATCGGTATTTGGCGTTTGACGCAATTTATTTGAGTGAAAATGTCTCATCGAGAATTTCAACAGACATACTTCCCCTCTTTTCGAGAGTTATCGACTATGCGGGGAGTGCAGTTTAATTTCCTTTTTTTTTCGCGCGTGTTTTTCGCGAAGTTTCTATTTTCCGAGCGCGAACGGGTATTTCGGATAATAAACCACGGGCGATTGAGATTCCGAGGTAATGTTTGACGTTAATTGGCTGCAGTTAAACAAGAATGATCCAACTCACAAAAGAAGTACGTTTCAAGAAAAAAGATAAAAATTTGATACATGACCTAACAAGTATAAATAGGACTGAGGTTCTTCGCAATCGTTCAAGAAATCAAGCATGGTGTGTGTGTTCTTCATTTCTTTTTTTAATAAACTTTACTTTTTAATAAACATTTCTTTTTAATAAGCATCTTTCTTTTTAATAAACTTAACTCTTAAAAAATGGATAAAAATGTAAATGGCAAAAGATAGCGCAATAAGTAGAAAAGAAAAGCTCTTTTCTTAACTTAAATCTAGAAGCTTGGTTGTTTCTGGCTTATGTAGAAAGACATATGGATTGGGTACCAAAAGCTCGGAAATTATAGTTTCGTGGACTGTATCATTCTTGCATAACTGCGGCCAATTCGTAAGAAGGTTTTCTTTCCGCGCGTGCGATACACGACAATTGGAATGAGAGAACGAGCGATCAAGTACGCGGATAGGGGCGGCGGAAGAAAAGATAGGGACGAAAAGACGATATGGAAAGAAGGGTGAAAGGGCGCGCGCTAGTGGGTGAGTATAATTAATAGCAAACCCGTATAAATCAGAGACAGGCTGGATGCACGCTGGTACGCGCCGTTACCGATGCAGGATTATGCCCAGAGGGGCGGTTACCCCACGACTCGCTAATTTTTCACACAGACGCCATAATGGTCCGGGCTAATTACTGATTTTTATCTCCGCGAGAGTTGCCGCACGCGTACGTGTATGCGCGCGCGCGCGGCTGTGTCGGTGTGGGCGAGAGGGAGGAAGAGAGAAGGAAACTGCGGCGATAAAACGCGGGCAAGGAAGGGTGGGTGAAGCGGGAGAGCGATTCAAGAGCCAGCAGATCAAACGGTCGAGCTCGCGCCGTGCACGTGCGAAAATTGCGTATCACGTCCGTATTACGACGCGTTTGTTGCACGAGTCGTCGTGCGCGTTACCGCGGATAATGTTTTCAAGGGAAAATAACGACTGATGCGAAGCGACCATGATAGCGAGTCGCGGCTCGTTACCGCGCGCGACGCCTTCGTTTACACAATTCAGCGATACTCGCAGCAGCGGTGGCGAGAGTAGAGCGACGGAACTTGGCGCGAGTTCTTCGTCGCCTGCTACAGGCCGCTCCAAGTTTCGCACACACGCTTGGTTCGCGCGAACCTCTCTCTTCTCTCTCCGCTTCAGTAGATACAGCTAACCAGCCCCAGACGCCTATGTACTTAACGTAACCCATGTAAGCTCACGCTAGAACAAATTTACCACCGACCTACCTACCTACCTACTCACCCACCGGCCCGCCCGCCCTGCGATCCTCGTCGCCCGACCTCCTCCACGTCCCATCCGCGCGCTTCGAGTCCCTTCTCACCCCCTAATTCGCCCTCGAAACACCGATGTTATGAAGTTGTGTTGAACTTTTCGCGAGAGCATAGTTTGCAGAACACTCCCGGCTGACTGCGAGCGCTTACCTTCGCTCCTGTGACATATATCTACACGGAGGGTGTCTGACAAAGAGTAGGCGGGCGGGCGGACGGGCGTACGAAACGAAAGGTGAGTCGGCCGTATTTTGGGAAGGAGAGAGCGATATCAAGGTTTGCCCCGTCGTCACAACCGCGTGCGTTTTTATCGAGAGCTCGCTAGGATTGGTATTAGCGGCTACCTGTTGCCCGCCTGTTGTAAGACTTTAATCGGCGAGCTGACATCGATTGGACGTTGCCGCGACGTTGATGTCGGCACCTCAAAAACGGTTCCTTCCAAGTGAGGAAAAAATAGGCCCAATCGCGGTTGTTGTCGCGAAGATTTCATCTATGAGATAAGGCAGGATGTCTGGCAGTGTCAACGCACACACCGAATGTTTTCGCAGACTTGAAAACGCACGTGAATCGACTCCCCACGTCAGACTGAGACCTTTAGTCTCAAATAATTATTATTAATTAATCCCGCTGTCCCATTCCCAATTATGGAATTACACATTTTATCTCTGATTCTCTTTATCATGTTATTAATTTTAAGTGTTGCGAAAAACACTGCCTGATCCAAAAGTCCAACCTGGACCTCCTCACTTGACGGACAGGACGCCGTAACAATTTTGTCACCGAGATCTGGAAAGTATTCCCCGCAATGCAAATGCTTAAACGATCCCGAGTCGAAATTTTAATTCTACCTTCGACCAGAATTTTCGAATATTTGTATATTTTGAAGGATCAGTGTGTACTTAGTATACGCGAAGACTGAAGTCGTATTTAGCACTCTTAGACGGCAGAGAACGCACAAACTGCCACTTGTAGGTTCTGAAAGGGTTCTTTCCGCAAAATTAGTAGGTTGAAAAGAACAAAAGAGATCGATATAGGCATCAGAGTATCATAGTAAACGTTAAAGGTTAAAGTAGGCGTTAAGATATTGAGATCGAAAGTAGGATCAAAACTTTGATTCGGGATGTTAGATTGAAGCAAACTATACAGTTCTTTCACAATTTCTTCGATTGCGAAGCGAACACGCTCGGTTCCCCATGTGTGAGAATAAAAGTAGATCGCTCGTTTCGCAAGCTGCAGCAATTTGCAACACGTGTCGTAAATCCGCTCCGAGACAGAGAGACTTTTCGCGACGAGGGTAGTATTGCGCCGCACGGAATTCGCGCCGCGTGTCCCTTTGCTTCGAGCGCCTCTTGTTCTTTTTTGTCTTCTCTCTTCGCGAGTCTGTAGATCCTGTCTAGGCGTGCACGCGCGTTGCCAACTAAAATGGTACACGCGTTAGGAATTCTCGGCACGGCAGTCGGAGCCAACAGGCTCACGGCAGAAACTTACGGGCCAACTTTGAGGGGGGTAACGGCATTACAACGTTATTAGATTTACCGCAAGCACCTACCCGGAGGCACTCCTGCACATTACCCACATACCCCTACCGAAGTATAAGTAACCCTAAGCGTCCCATAGAGCTCACCTCGTGGCTCCGTCGCCGCGAGCATTAAATTATGCGCTTGCGCGCTGTAACTGCGAGCTACTTCCGCAACTGCGTCATTTGTTTATCATATGTTAATTACAGCGATCGCTTGTACGTTAATCCTCAATTAATAACGTGAGAGACAATCGATTACATTCACGGGACTCCAAGGGGATTTAAGATCGCAACGCATGAGCTTGCGCTGACAGTAGAAAAGCTCTAATCAGTTTTCAACTATTTATATTCCCGCGACATCACTCGTAAAGATTTATTATTCAGAGGCTGCTGAAGTGAATGACGAGCCCCAAAAATGTCAACAACGTAGAAACGATCGTACTATCCTTTTTATATCTCTTCTACACATAGAACTTACGTAAATATACGTTGTTCTATTTTATTATATTTGGCGGAAAATCTTACCACGCATATACAGAAATCTTTCTTTTCGGATATAAACTTTTCAATTCAGATGTAAAGGCACATGAAATTTTCCTAAATGGAACGAATTTACGTTTATACAAGCTACAGATCTTTCATATCAGGCGAATATTTACTTAAACTAATAGCGATTTTATATTCGAAATGTCAACTCTAAAACTGTATATCGTTTTCGTCATATATCGAGCGATGCTTCAATTCGTTCTGTTTTTATCGTGTGAGAGTATTTGTAATTCAGTGCAGCCGATACAATGTAAACTTTACAGGCAAAAGTCAGTATGCTGATTTCGTATCACTTTAGGAAAAAAAGGAAGAAAGGAAGATGACAAACATCCAGCTGTATGCGTGATCACGTATGCGTGATCCGCGAGCGCGCAAACTACCCTCTCTTCATATCTCTGGCGCTCTCGCCCCCGCGACGACGCTTCCGATTCCCGTTCGATGCGCGGCAGCGTTTACGAGCGTGACGCGAGCAAATGTACGGCACGCAATTCCGCGTAATGGTCGCGCGGCGGCGAGCTCGTCGGGAGAGAAAGCGACAAAATAATTTAAACGCGCGAGAAATATCGAGTCAGGCCAGGGAAGGGGTAGGAGCGACGACGAGGGTGCGCGTGGCGAGAGGAGATAGCGGGGTGTGCGGGGACGCGCGCGCGACAGAACGAGAACGAGAGGAATTTCGGCGCGGCTAGCTATTGAGTAGCTACCCTTAAGATAAGGGTGGATTCACCCCGTCCCTCATACGTTTCCGCTATCTGACGCTAAACGGCACCGCCGCTCGGTGGCCTTCCACGGCGAAAGGGATGGCCCCGGCACTGCTCGCTTCTACATAATACGCCGGCACATTACTGTCGAAGCGCCGTTAGATAAGCGGAATTTAGAACGGCGAGACAGGATTTTTCGTACGGCCGACGTTTGTGAAGGATCGCCGGATCCTGCCGGAGGATTTGTGCACGCGCGCTTTTCCGTTTCGCCCCTTACCCAGCAAGCAAATTCGCGTCTCCACCTTTGTCCGAGCAGCCTAGGAAGATTTAGCGCTGTGCGAACGACGTTTGTACGTCCCTCCCCCCTCCTTTCCTCGATTAATCCTGACGCATTCACTGGAATCCCGAATGTCGTGGAAGGAAAGGGAAGTGCGTTAAAGTATCCGAGTCGCGCGCGCGGACGCAAGGATTTCCAGATTTCTTCCTTCTTCATTCGAGCGCTGTAAAATCGCGCGGTGACAAAAGCCGCGGTGAGAGCGTCGCGAGGATCTGATTGGAAGGGCAGTTTGTCCGCGGGGAGGAGACCTCGAGGGAGGACGCGATTCTTATCGTGGAACTTCCGATGTTCGATGGAATAGAATCGCCAGCGACGAAACTGATTTCGAAAGCGGGAAAGACGGGGCCGACGCAACACAAAGCCCTTTACACGTCCTCCCCCTCCCCTCCCAACTCATTTAAGGCTAACTGTCCACAACGGGGGTGCAAACTACCCTTATCTGCGGACGTTTATGCCCACGCCTTATCTAGCAGCCCCCGACTGCTTCGCGCTCGCTAACAACTAGGTATTCTCTCTTCCAAGCCAATCTCCTTTCTCGGACAGAACGACCTTAAGTTCTCCCCTTCTTCCCTTCAGACCTTTGCTCGCTCTGTCTCTTGCTCTCTATTCTGTGTTTGTTCGCGATTTATAGATTTGTCTACAAAGTTTGAGGATTTTGTTCTTTTCGCACATGATTGTGAAAGTAATCTCTCAATTGCGGAGAATTTTATAATAAAAATCACGGTAGAATTTTGTAACGGAGAAGTAGATCAACATTTTGCAGTAATTGACTATCATTCCTTCATTTCATGTATATTACTTCTATTTTAGGAACTGAAATGTACACTGAAGAAGGAATACTTGAAAATTTATTGGCGAGATAAAAGTTTATTTCACAGGAATAAGTTTTATATCACAGAAATAAATTTTCGAGTATATTTTCTCGTATAAAGCTCATTTCAGTGAAACAAATTTTCCTCCCACAAGTAAATTTTTAAATATTTTTTCTCAGTATACTATGAGAAAAAAATTTGCTATGTTCCCAACGAAATTAACTGTGTCATTCAGCAAGCTAGACCCAATTGACAATCTACTTCGGCACTACTAGAAATACAGTAAAATTGAAAAGAGTTTACATGAAAGAAGACCACAGCACTTCCTCCGTGTGCGCAATTGGAATAACTCCGTAAGCGAAGCGGAGTCTCCGCGAAAGAACGTGTTGTTTCATCCATTTCACTTGACGTGCAATTACCGAAAGTTAATTTCTTCGCAAACGAATGACTGTGGTGAGGAACTCGTTGAGCGTCAAATTAGCGCCACGCTCTCGACTCGCTCGTCTCATCCCCGCGCTGAGGCAAGCACAGAGGACAATCGAAAAGGTCCCGATGTTCCTTATCTTGCCATTCCTGTGCCATTCCTACGCGCCTGTCTGGTTCCGTCTCGCGAACCGAAACGGTTCCCGGACCACGGACGGAGGAGGGTCCCTGCGCGCCGGCTCGGTAGGAGATGTTGCGGTGAAAACAAAGACGTTACTCGGCCCCTATCTGAGGGTTGTAAAATAACCGTCGAACGACGACGAAACAGAGGGGTAATAAATGAGATAAGCTACGGATAGATTCCTGCGGGAGCGGAGGGCATTATCGATGCGCTCCTTCGTAACGCGATCAGCGTCGAAGCTTATCTAATGGGAGAGATCGCTCGTGGATCCCAGGCGACGATACGATAAAAAGCTCCCGAACGTAACCGATTAAAAACCGGAAAACACACACGCACATACATATATATACACGACACTTTCGTGCTCTCCTTCCGCGAATAAATTGGCAATATCGTTGACGAACGCGCGACGCGAGCATCGCTCCGGAATTGTCGGCGAGCTAACGGCACACGTACTCGTACGGACGAAATAGCGTGTCCGGAAACTACGTAAGTGTTATTCAGTCAAAAGTGCTGACTGATATCGGCCAGCAGAGTGCGCTTGTTTGCGGGAGCATGCCGGCGGTCGTAATCGTGAGGCGTGTAACGTTACAGCGGTCATATTATCGAACGTGCAGATCGCTTTTTTTTTTACACCCGCTCGGATGACTCCGTGAAACCGCGTCCACCCACACGTCCGGTTTCAGCCGGTAGTTTTTTTCCCGAAGCACACGAGGAACGAGCACGAACGAGCGCACCCACGCGGGCACGCACACACAGACGGATACGTGCACCCACGCACGCGCCCAGAGAACGTTGGACTAATTGGAAGTCTTAATGGCACTCGACGGTAATAACGCAGTCGGGATCCGGGTGTGTGTGCATCATATCGATCGGAATTTGCAACGGACCCCTCTCGTTACCGATCCTCTCTCGCTCTCTGCGCGTTCTCGCGATTTATCCCCTCCCTCCTCCTCCTCCTCCTCCCCCCGCCCTCGTCCCCCTCACCCTCTCTTTCCTGCCCGCCGCCCGTCAATGACGAATCAACAAACGGGACTGATTTGATTTCATTCATTAATTCCGAGCGACTTCGCCCGGGTTGATTTCCGTTATGTTTTCTCATGGATCGCGCGTGTGCACTTTAAGAGAGCGAGAGAAAGAGATGGAGGAAGAGAGAAGGAGAGAGGGAGGTAGGAGAGGAGAGAGGAGAGAGAGAGAGAGAGAGAGAGAGAGAAAGAGCCAGATACACGCAGAAGGAGGGTCGTGATCGGAGGGGAAGGGGGGCGAAAGCGGGCGAGACAAAAGGGGATGAAACAGTGAAGAGGGTACTCTCGCATTCTCTTGCCGATAAAACGCGAGGAATCGAATAACGGCTGATAAACAGGGTATTAAATGTATCACTGGCATAAATCACTTACCGACGACTCGTCCCCGTTCGCTCGTTAACTTTCGTCCTCTCTCTCTTTCTCTCTGCCTCTCTCTTTCTCTCTTTCTCTCTCTGTTTCTCTCTCTCTCTCTCTCTCTCTCTCTCTCTCTTTCTCTATCAGCGTCATATACGACATCAATTTATTTCGATATTTTCCGACACCCGCGCACAATTTCGACGCGCGACCCTACACCTAGAAAAATATGGAAGCTCCAACACCGAAGTCCGCTTTGTTGACAGTACGGATTTCCCGGTTGTAGGATGTAAATTCATCGAGCGTGCACGATGAGGCAAATAGGAGCCGGAAATGATAACTGCCCGCGCTGCGCTATGGTTATTGTTATCGGTATCGACATGGACCTATGAGCGGTTATTAGGATAAAAGATGCACGGAGGTGTACGCACGGGCACCGACTATTGGATGAACGTTCCCTAACGTAATCGGGATTTACCATCTCGGTTTATTGTTCGACGGACGGAGTGTATCTCTCTCGCGTGACGCTCGAGCGCATTCGAAATGCGCGTCGATCTATTTATTTGATCGTGTCGTTCACTCGAAAATACCATACGACGTGTCGTGACGCGTCCGACGGCTCTCCGCTGGAATTTTCTCCGTTTTAATATCAGTATGTGCTTATCGGGTGCGAGACCCCGAGGATACAGGTAAGCAGGGTGTCTCGGATTTCTGTTGAGGCATCTTTTTCACAAATTCTTTTCACGGAATGGGGACTTTCTGAAATTTTGGCCCTGTGTTAAACCTTGAATTCTACAATGCAGTAAGAACTAAGTTAGCAAAGTAGGCTTAGTTCTAATGTTACAATTTATTCCTACTTTGACTCTGATAATGTCCGAAATTTCACTTTTTTTGATGTCAAAATAGTTTTATTATAGGCTTCAGAATATCAAAATAAGTGTTTAATGCAATAGTGAAGCTGAAGATAGAATTAAAATTTCGACTCGGCTAAGTTAAATAGAATCAAAAAAGGTTGATGTACGTTTCAGAATATCAAACTAGGTATTGAATAGTAAGGCTGAAAGTAAGATCAAAATTTCGACTCGAGTTTGAGGTAGGTCATCGTCCTTCGCAAGAACGTCGAGCGAAAAGGTTTAATTTGTCCGCAATTTTTCTTCGTGTTGTCACTTAATATCTCAGTAATTGATCTTTTAATCAATTTGCAGAAAGTATGCTTCAAATTACTGTTCGCGCGTAAGAAAACTGATCGCATTCTTGACGCTTTTCGAGGAAAAAAAGCTTTCCCATGGACTAATGTATACAAGCTTTACACCAATTTTGAGTATATTAAATCACAAAATTTAGCAACGTTCCTTTGACTGGTTAGATTACGATATTTATCTCATAAAATGATAAAATAGAAATGTGAAAAAATAATCGAAATTTGCTTAAAATAATATATTTTGTTAAATAACATGAAAAGCCGAGTGTAAATTTTAGTGGACTTTTATCGCTGCATTGATATAACAAAAAATTTTCATCATTGTATGATATAAATTTAATAATTGATTTTTAATATACCGTATATTTATTTCATAAATATAAAAGAATTATAAATTTAAAAAATTATTAATTAAAAGAATTACAAAGAATTATAAAGAATTATAAAGAATTAAAAAGAATTATAAAATAAAAGAATTATAAAGTTTGCATCATCGGTTGTCTATTGATAATCCTGAAAATCCGTCTGGATTGACTCTAAATTGATCGGGAAGACCGCGGGTGAAAGATACAGCTCGATAAAGCTGAGACACCGCGTATACGCGAGCACCGGCGAGGCATCGCGGGAGAATGTCGCGAAGGGCGAAGACCCTGTCTTATTGACATCCCGTAACTGTACCGTGATTTAATATAAACTGCACAAAGCGCCTACCTTTGATAGGTAAATATGAAATACTCCGGTCGGACGAGTGCTCTTTCGGGCGCAGGCTCGCGCTCGAGGGTGCGCTCGTTCTCGGCAGGATGTAGGACGTACACATACCGTGTACATGCCCGTCGCGTCCCTTTCACCCTCTCTCCCCTCCCCGCCTGCCCCTCTCACCAGCTGGAAAATGCTGTCGGGCAAAGAGCACGGATACCTCATGCTTTGAGAACTTCGAAGACCCCGTCGCGCGCGTCTTCCTCCGCGAGGCGTATCGCCCGGCGTCTGGATTCTTTCCGCGTATGTGCATATCTGCCGGAACGGGATCCGAGCCCGAGATTGCCCCGTCGCGTCCAGTTGAACAAGTACCGTCCGACAGAAAATTATACGACGGACATGCGGCAGTAATACGATCATGACGTACGACGCGTATGAATTGACACATTGATGTGTAAAACTTAAGAAGAGGCGTATGAAAGTGTCCACCCCAATGTGGATGGGCTTTGACTACGTGCCGGGGCAGCTGAGAATGAAACACGTAATTCTTTTTTATACGTGCTATCGTGCAACAAGGATCGAAACGACTCTTCGGAAGAAAGAAATTCGGTAAAATTATATAATCGTGAGCATCGTTATATAATCGTTTCGCATATCTGCGAAACCGTGAGTCAAATATACGAGAAAATATTTTGGACAAATTCTGTTTTTCACGACCTCTATGACTGTAGAGGAAGGTGCTGTACCTTGAGCTTTTCAACACTTATCTTTATCCTGATTATTTTGATTCTGAAAGCACACGTACACACAGAATACATGTTTATAACCTTCCTAAACAAGAACTGTGGCGGTAGACACAATAAATTATCACATTAGCAAAGCGAAGAAATCACTAGATAACGCTGAAATTGACCCAAGGTATAGCATTTTATATTTGGATTTTATATTTGGATCTTTCAAATATGTCACACACATTTCTTACGTATCCTCAACTTTATATAAAATATATAAAAATTTACTTTTATAAAGTAAATTAAATTTAAGTAAAGTAAATTTATTTTACTTAATTTACCTTACTTTTGCAGAAATTTACTGTTGTACTTATCTTACTTTTGTAAAGTTTTATCAGTAAGATACACCTCTTATGATCCATACGAGTATATCAATCGCGAATTAGCCGCAGATGAAAGCGGACATTTCGCGAAATACCACGTCATCGTATACCGTGTCGTATCTTCAAGCACAATTCGCTCGATGTTCGTACAGAGAAAAAAAAACAAAAGAGAGAAATACGCTGTTCGAGAGAGAACAGACCGCTTTATTTGGCTCGCGACCATCTCACAGCGCGCAATATTCTTCTCGCCGACGTTCTTTGATCCTTTATTACATTTTTACAAGCGATTACATTGGCCAGCCGCTGGCGATCCTCCGGGGCGACCTTATTTCCGCTCCTTACGACTGTCTTCAGACTCCACCCTGCCTCGCCCGCGCGTGCCCGTCCCCGAAAGCGTAACGAAGTTTCCCGAGCCACGGGAAGGAAGATATTGTTCTTGTTTATAGCGAAGTTAACTCGAGTCCTGCCTCGCGACCAAGGTTCATTCGCCCTTAATTAAGTTTAAGGGATTATAGAATTGTTTCGCAAAGTCGATTATAAGACCGGCGAAAGGGAACGACCGTGGATCTCCGCGCGGAGACGTTCGGGATTCGGTTTTTCAAAAGTCCCCGAATCAATTATCCGAGAGAAAGAGGGCACGGAACTGACGATTTAATTACCGTGATTTCTCTTTGAAACGGGCCACTCGATCGCGCATTTTCAATCGATTATCCGACTCCTCTCTTTCTCCCTCTCGGCTCGACGCGCGTCGCAACGCCCCCGTCGAAATTGGAATCACCCGCGGCATTTAAGAGCGCGCGACAAGGAACCCGTCCCCAGCGGCCTTTAATTGGTACCGGCCGCTAGTTAGCGCGAAATCATAGCTTTTGAGCGACACACGTCACGAGCAGATTCGCACGCTCGCTCTCTCGCACGGCCGCTCGCGCTCCTGCCTGCCTGCCTGCCTGCCTGCCTGCCTGCCTGCCTGCCTGCGGAAGGCATCGGGGGTGGCTGCTGGCTCGGTGGATCAACGCCGCTTATCCCGAGCTCGCGGATTAAAGGTGGGCGAGAGGGAGAAAAGATATAATGCGGCTTTGTGTGCGTGTGCGCGCGCGCGTGTGTGCATATGCGAGCGTGTGAGCGTGCACGCGCACTCGCAATTTCAAACAGTCTCCCGCGACTCGATCCTCCGACGTGGCTGCGAGTCCAGCTAGTGAGTCTGAGCGTGCAATGATTGATGCTGGAGCCAGAGCGGTCGCGCGGGAAGAAGGGACCGAGGGAAGGGTGCATGCGGGGAATGATGGTCCACGAGGAAGGGAGAGAGAAAGAGTGGCGGGTGGTGAAAGTGAGGAGAGGGCCGGAGGATCGGTCCTACGGCCTGGGGAAATTTAATTAACGTAAATGCCGCCGCCACGGCCGGCGCTACACGCCGTGTGTGGCAATCGCTCATATGCAACTCAACCCTGTCCCCCTGCGCCCCTTCCTCCACCTCCTCCTCTTACTGCTTCCCGTCCCATTGGCCTTCCACCCTCTTCCGCCACCCATCGTTGGCCGCCCGCGTTCTCCTACTACCCCTTTAGACACCCCCCGACACCCTCTGCCCGAGCCGCGATACCGCGCCTCACCCCAAGCTTACTCGCTATCACGTGCATCGCTCCGAACGGCCAGCTGGGGGTTATTAAACATCTGGGAAAGGGGTAAGGGGTTTCGATTGCACGGCGATTGATGGATCTTGAATCGGCGGGCGCGACACACGGCGCTCGATTTAAGCGCGATCAATCGCCGGGAATCGTCGAGAGCCGCGGCTCGCGGCGACGGCGGCGGATAAATAATCGGCGTGCGTAATATCTTCGGCGGAATTCGAGCTGCTCCTTTTCTCCCCGAGGGAGAGTTAATGGCCCGGGCTAATATATTCGGTCGGCACTCCCCGCTCCTCGATACGACGGAACTTCCGATGGCGGTTTACCGTCGCGAGGGGTCCTTACGGATATCTGTTGCAGCAGCCCTTGCGTAACGTCATTTCGTTTTCAAGCTTTAAAACGTCTCGAAAAATGAGTATATATATATATATATTTGATATATACAAAGTGTCCCACTTTTCGAATCAACATTCGACGCGATCGATCCACGAATTCTAATCCGGAATTATATCGGTCCTGGCCGATATATTCTCGTGTGATATTTATGTCATGCAGATGCAAATTAGTAGCGTCTGTGATTAGCCAACAGCATGTACCTCACTCTTTGGACTATCGCTTTTAGTGGAAAACGTTTGACGTTACCCTTATTCACCCCATGTTTCTGTTGTCGTCAAGATTGAATGTTTCGAAAGAAGGTAAGAAGTTGGCGGTAAATCACGTTATCGAATCGGGATCGATCTCGTAAGCGGTTTCAAGTGGCGCGAGGTATAACCAGACCGCGATACCGATACACGTTACGAGGGTAAGAGAATACACAGACACGGGGCACGGGGGTGAAATCGCTCGGTACGGAATATAGAGTGAGTGAGACAAGCCGGTCGGTAGGCGTCGGGGGCAACCGGGAGAGCCGAGGGGGTTGATGGTGTAGAGGCGAGCAGCGCGAGAGAGGCGGTGGTGGTGGCGGCAGCGAGGCGAGGGGTATGCTCTATAATGGCCGCGGCACGTGGTGCGTGCCCCCATTAAACCGATCGCACCCCGGATTGATTTTCAGCCTTTCGGCATTTGATCCGAGCAAACTTCGTTGTCGGTATAATTGAATCGCGAATGTTCGCCCGACTCGGCCGCAAATTGACCGAAACGCGCTGCCGGCCGCGCGCGGCACAACGCGGCGAGTTGGCGACTGCCGACGATCATAGGGTGAGAGAGAGAGAGAGAGAGAGAGAGAGGCAGAGAGAGAGAGAAGAAGGGAAACAGGGCAGTACGGAAGGGAGAAAAAAGGCCGCATCGAGGGTGGATGGAATCGATGAAATCGAGAGAAAAAAAGATATCGCGGGATAGAGGAAGGCGCGGGGTGGTGGTGGGTGTGTGGGTGAGGAGGAAAAGGGGCGAAAGGAGGACGGAGAGCGCGAGCGAACGTGCGTGCGGTTCTCCAGAGTCGGAACGGATATAAAACGGTAACTTAATTACTCACGCCCGTTGTTCGCGGCGCACCGCTCGATGTTCCTCCTCTCGATACGACCACGCGCCGTCGATACTTTGACAATTAGCGGACCTGATGGATTCGTTGTGCGCTCGTCACCGTCTCCATTCGATTGCCGTGTCACGTCTACGTTGTAATTTGATTCTGCGTGCGTGGTCCCTCTCTCTCTCTTTCTTTCTCTCGCGCTTTCTCTCTCCCCTTCTCCTTCTCTCTCTCTCTCTCTCGCTCTCTTCATCTCTCACTTTGGGAGTCTTTCGCGGGAGAGAGGCTCGTCTCGTCAGCCTGAAAAAAAGAAAGCGCATCGCGTGCGCAGAAAATACGATTTGCCGCGTTAGGCTAAACCAATTCGACGATACTTCCGAGACTGGTCATTGAATTAGGCGCGAGCGCATGGTTACAGATGGGTCCCGCGTGTCCGCTAAGTGGGCGTAATCGAATGACACGCATGAAAACTGTAAAAAGCTTCGGTGCCGGTTAACGTGTGCACTACGTTAAAAGTAGCCTCGCGAGACGACGCTCGCTGTCAACGAGACGGAACACTCGTGGAGTGTATGTAAACCTCCTCCCTCCCTCTCTCTCTCTCTCTCTCTCTCTCTCTCTCTCTCTCTCTTAAATTACTTGTTGTTCCTCTCTGACAAAAATTCCGAAGCACCTTGCTCAACTCAATCGTCTTAATCTTTACACTGTTAAATATTGGAGGGTCAAATTTAAACCAATTTCTTGAGTTAAATAATATTTAGTTATTTTTAACTATCATGTGTGTCAAAATTTACTATTTTAACACAAAACATGTGTTTAAAAAAACAACCACACCTAATCAACCCATTTAAAACAATATTAAGTCATTTTTTACTAAAACAAAGGTTACATTAACGTGCATATAATAAAAAATAAACTAAATTTTAGTCAAATTTAATACATTTCTTAAGTTAAATTATTTAACTCCATTACATTAGTTAAATTAACGACATATTTAGTAGGAGCAGTGGCGACTTATAGGAATGGTTAAAAATAACTCAAATTGAGTATAATTTGACACTACGGATTTAACAGTGTAGGTTGCCGGCAATTTTTCATTAAAAAAGTGGTTTTTTTTTCTCAAAAATTTCTCTACATGAGTAACATACACATGGCGCAAAATTTTAAGATTTGTGCAGAGCCACAAAAGTGGCTTTCCCGGTAGTCTAAGGGTAAGGTCCATTTACAATGAGATTGGCAATAAACGTAAATAGTAAAAAAAATTATTCTTGTAATAATCGACTGTGGTTGGTTGATTTGCTTACTGTTTACGATTATTCTTGTAATGATTTATGTCTTATTGCTTGTTGCCAATCCTATGATAGGCAGCTGCTTAACGAAGTAACGCGGTACACTCGCTTTGTTTACGAACAGTAGGAATCGCTGCGACGCCACCGGCAGTTGGCGCGCCTCGATAACGAAATTCGCGGGATTCGGGGGGAACACGGCCCTCTCGAAAGATTGAGAGCCGAGTGAAATAATAAACAGCGCAACGCTGAGCATACGGACGGTGTTTTCGCGGCGGGCCGCCACGTTCGAGACGCGAAACGTGCAACGCGCGCGCGCGACCCAGCCTGCAGCAGCAGCAGAATGCATTCGTGCGGTCCACAGGCCGTAACTGCTAATTAGTCCATACAGAGCCGTATGGCAGGCTGTGGAGGGTCGGCCGCCCGGCGAAGCGAGTAGCAGGATGCACCCCTTTATTAAATACCATCGAAATTAAAATTATAATTGCGTTCGCTGCAGTGCCCCTCGTCCGCGCCGCGCCGTATGAGCGGGCGAGAGAGCGGTGGCGGCCGCGCGCGATAGTTCCTCTCTCTCTCTCTCTCTCTTTCTCTCCCTGCGAGAGATTACTCCCCCTCTAATATCGCGTCGAGGGTTTTGATTGGAATTCGACGCGCTTAAAAACGCAAACGAGTCTCGATGAAGATTTCGCGAAAATATCCCATATCGCGATGCCGTAATTTTCTAATTATCGATTTCGCGGTGCCCGCGCGATTGGAATCCGCCACTTTATGCACGCAAACAGGAGATCCGCGATAATTTCGCCGCCGGACACGACAAACGTATGCGCGGCATCTGGCGAACGTGTGGCGTGTTGCGCGATCCGACTCGAATGAGCGAAAGAACGAGCGATGCGCCGATTTGAGACACGGAGTGTCGCCGCGTTAGCGCGAAGACGGTCTTACCACCGCTCGAGTCGTCATCAAAATTTATTATCACAGCCTGTACTTTATCTCCAGATCGCTCCAGAGCTCGGACAAAAGCTCAACAATTCGGGAATACGCGGATGATTCGCGAGGACTTCAAATTGTCTCTTAATGCGCAAAAATTCTCACTAATGAGGGCATTATTGTTATCACTGCTTTATAGAGTACTTATACAATTAGATGATATAGCAGACAATATATTATACATAATAATTGAGCAATTATGGTAATTGTAAGGTAAAAGTACCAATTCTCGGACACGTACCTAGTTCTGGACACTCTTCTTGTTTTAGCTTTTACATGAAGCTTTTAAATTTTTCATGCACTTTTTCATACTTTTAGTTTTCAATTATTTCAACTTCTGATATGGAATATGTGCATATGTATTTTGTATCGAAGATTAAAATATTCGTATTAAAGTATCAGAAACAATAAAAATGTCCAGTTGAGATTACGCACTGATCGGGCATTGATGCTTTCACCTTACTCAAAGGACGAAGCGGCAGCTGAAAACTGATTTGAAGCTTAGCCCAGCAATACGGCATATCACTGATCATCATTGCGCGGTAACATGTCCGCAACATTCATACACGCATCTCCCACTTGAATTCATCACACCCAATAGATTATGTGTCCATCGAAGGAGTCCACTGGCGCGCGTATCGAACGAAACGCCACGCGCTCGATAAACAATTTGCCGCGCGCGGCCACGGCCCGAGCCCGCCAAAATTCTTCCCCCGTATCCCACCGTCCACGGGTGGAAAAACAATTAACCGCCACCGGAAAAGAGAAGTTTCGCACGCGGAGACACGAAGGAACGTGTATCGGGAGGGGGAGGGGCGAGCGGGGCACGAATACACAGCGGGCACCGTAATCGGCCGGCGGATATTCTAATTAGGGGTAACGCGTGTCGGTTTCTCTTGCCAGCTGAGTAAGGCATACGAGTACACACAGGATCCATAGGTGGATGATAGAGGACGAGGGGACCGGCGGGGCGAGGTGTGGTAGGTAGGTAGGTAGGTTGTATGGCCCCTGTCAGCCACTGTGCCACTGACGGCTCGCTAATTGCTCAACCAACCTCCGATCCTTCCACCCCCTCCTTCCACGTTGTGCCACCCTTCAAATCCAAATCCATCCCTTCGTAACGCCTGGCCGGCGCGGCCGTTTCTCGTCTCCCCCTTCTTCCTCCTCGCCCTCCACCTCCGCCAACCTCCCCGCGCCTTTCCCTCTTGCCGCTGGTCCTCGCGCCGTACCACGGCGCACAACGCCATCCACCCCTTCCCCCTCTGTTCTCCTCCTCCGGCGAAATTGCGAGCATAGATCGACTGTCCTGCGAACGCGAAATTTCTGGGTCGACGACCAAAGTGGCCGCCCCGATGGATTCTTCATCGGCATTGTGCATCCGCGATACGCGAGTTTAATGGAATTATCGACGCGACCGGCGACTGCGTGCCGTTACGCCGTAGTGAATTATCCGCGACATTTACTACTTAGTGAAGAGCGCGCTGCGCTTCTTTTTTTCTCCCCTGTTGCCTCTGTTTTTCGCACACTATCCGTTTCTCGCGCGCGGTTGGGCGTCCGTGGGTTGATTGTTTAATTCGCCGAGCGACGCGCACGTTTCCTTTTTCATTTCCTTTCGCGAGAGAACCTGAGAGGAGGGGGCAGGGGATACAACTGTCGTAGCAACGTTTGTTCCACGCGAATGACACTTCACCATGCATTCTTTGTAGAGTAATATATCGGCGATCGATACAAAGATTAGAGTAGTCGGAATGCTTATTGAAGATTAACGCTGCTTTCGGCTTACTCTTTATGTTACTCCTTACTTTACTACTATCGTAGAGAATGTGCATAACGTACACATTTATACATACTATATATTAACCACATGGATACCATCCTGCCTATAATGCGAGCAAATAAAAAATATCTACTCAAACCTATGGGAGAACTAGAATTCCGCAGCGGGTTCTTAGGAGCATTTTAAGTGGCGAATCGCTACTTCTCAAAAAGCTTTCTCAAGTAAAGTGGCGACTCCGCAACTCACTTCCAGAAAGAACACAACAGCTCTAACCAGCCTCTACATTCAAGCAAGAAACCTTCGCGTACATCAAGCAAAATCATCGTTCTCTTGTTACGACTGCGTTCCCTCGATTCTTTCCCTTTCTTCCCTTTTCGCGAAATGCTTCGTTTTCATGTCGCAAAACGCCTCTTTTCCTATCTTATAGAAATTTTCCTACAGGATTCCTCTAGAGCCACAATAAACGCAGCCATCTGCCTTTTCTCACGCGGCGGCGATGTGCGCCAAGTTCGCGAGAAGAGGGGCTGGTGCGAGCACGTGCTCAACTTTTGGAAGACGAAGCACACTCGCGACGGCCGCTCGCGTGCGCGCGATCGATTCCGCGTGCGATGTGCGAGAGAGCGGGTTAGCGAATGGATGGACGGACGTGCGGACCAAGGGTTCGGCACGGTTGCGAATTAATCGAGCATATAATCGATGTGCGCCTGTCGATGTATGTATATGGAAGCCATCCGCCTGGTCACCCTCGCGAACGCAGCTTTCCCACCCCCGTCCCTCCCGCCGCCGTTCATCCCTCTCCCGTCCCTTCCCACCCCCCGCCCGTCCCCCTCGATCCTCCTGCCTACGTCCCGTCCACTCCTCCGCTTTTCATCCCACCCTGGCTATCGTTAACCGACGCCGCCGCGCGCACGGTAACGCTAATTTCTGTGCCGGACGTGTCGTCGTACTAACCCGTCGAAAAACGTCAAACGGCGAGCTTACCTTCTCGTTTGTGCCGCGCGCTCTCGAGCGCGTCCGGGGGCGATGGTATTTTCCAAAAGTTGCCGCTTTGAATTTTACTGTTGACGGACGTCGCTCGCGCTCTCTCTCTCTCTCTCTCTCTCTCTTTCTCTTTCTCTCTCATTCCCTTCAATCACTCTTTCTCTCTGTCTCTCTTTCTCTCGCTCTCGAACGGACGATCGACGTCTGGCTTTGGCAAAATTCAATTGCAACGTTCTGTTATAGTTGCGGCGAAAAGTAAACGTAAAAAGCAATAACGATGGCCAGAGAGCGCGACGTTACGTTTGCGCCGATACTATCATAGTTTCTGTATCGATATCCGGATATACAACCGGAGAGTACCCAGCTCTGTGTTTCTCTTCTACTTTTTTTTCCCCTTTTCCTTTCGTCGTAACCAGCCGTCAGGTGGGATCCCGAAACCATGCGGAAAGTTCGAGGATGAGCGCGTCGACGTTCGGCCTCGAGCTACGGCGAAGACCGTACGCTTCCACGGCGAATAGAACGCGCAGCTTTTCCATTCAACACGGAAGATGTTTTTCCAGCGCGCCGTGGTAAAAAAAGAAAAAGAAAAAGTACGTCAAATATGGCGCGGTCTCGGTGCTAAATATCGTCGAATTTTTGGAAAATATCAGCCGCGTGAATGTCCGATGGCGCGGCGCTGAAAAGCCGGAAGAACCGCTCGCCGGTTCGCGCGGTTGCAAATTTTGTATCTGATGTCCCCGGGACGGAAATCAAGGGCCGCTCTGCAAAATTGATCTGTCCCCTGATTTATTGCCGCGAACTAATAAAGCCGGTATCGAGCGTGGCCCGCGGTATCCTCGAAACGCGCGCGCGATAGGTGCCTATCCCGCGGCATCCATACGATTGGTCCAAATCCATACTTTACAAGAGCTACCCTAATAGCGCGCCGGCCGCGTGATGGACAGCCGTGAAAGCGCCGGCTGTCGCCCTCCCGTGCACGACTAACGAACGCGGACGCGGAGTGTAGACAAATTTTCGATATCGCCCGGCGGAATGGAGGCATTTTTAATTCTCCCGCGGTGATTCCCGGATTAAAAGCGCCGCACTTGGCGCGCTTCTCCCGTGCACGTGCGCGCCGGCAGATTTAGCCGAATCCTTTGGAACTTTCGCGAAAGTCGGCGGTATTTCGAGGTGTCAGGAAGTGTCAGGAAGATCGCGACATCAGAGTAGAATCAACGATAAGTCGAGTGACGGTTGATCGACTTGGGAATGGGACTGGGGAAGATCTCACGTCATCTCACTAATTCCCAAATTAAAGGATAATTTGAGCGAGGAAGGTAGGTTCACACCACGTGTGTTTTGTATCAAAGCTTGACATTCTTTTTGCTTCCAGCTTCTTTCTCTTTGTCCTTTTCTGACTCAAACCTTAAAGCTTAATATACAATATGTCCTTTGCGTTCTGTTTCTTGTCTTCTGTCTTTCTCTGGCATAAAGCTTAAGGTTTGAGTCAGAAAGAGATAAAGAGAAAAAAGCAGGAAGCAAAGAGCATATTGTAGATCAGGCTTCTTACCTGATCCGCAATGCGCTTTTTGCTCCCTGTTTCTTTCTCTTTATCTGTTCCTGACTCAAGTCTTGAGTTAGGAAAAGACGGAGAATAAGAAACAGGAAGCAAAGATCTGATTGTAAATCAAGCTTAAGGTAAAATCCTGAAAAATATTCAGCGCGTGCGTTATGAGTTTCTCGTATGAGTAATTTAATATATATATAGTAGTTACACATCGAACAATCGTCATTTAACTCTTACAGGCGGTATTCTCTTCGCCTGGCAGAGCCTAACCCAATTATACAAGAAAGAAGTTCGCTTCCGCCGAGTTAGGGATCGTCGTGTTAATCTCGTAGCCGAAAAACCCCGCAAGCTGAAGCTGTCCCATCAAAAGGAAATGGCTCGTGAACGCGCACGTGGACGCATCCTGAAATCGCAAAAACAAACAGTAATGTGCGCGACGCGTTGCGCTCCCTCTGCGAGCGCGGGCCTGAATGCTTTTTAAAGCCCGCGCGTCAGATCGCGTATTATATTTCTCCGTTTCATTTGCACGGGACAAGGCGAAATTAATTAAACAGCTGATACCTATGGTCGCGTGGGGGAGAAAGAGAGAAAGAGAGAGAGGCAGAGAGAGAGAGAATAGAGACATGGGGAGCATGTGCTCCCCGGCTACCTCGGGGCCAGGGGGCCAGTGTTCCAGCACCAGAGTGAAAGTGGGGGTTAGGGATTGGCGGGACAAGGAGGGTGAAACAGAAAAACAAACGTGGGCACCGCGCGCCGACCTCGCCTCCTGGAAATCAATGTAGTCGCTTCGGAGATTTTCAATTTGCGGTTTCGTTAAGGGCGCGCGCAAAACGTTACTCCTGGCGCCGTTCCGCTCCGTCGTGCGGAATACGTCAGTCCGCATACCTGTCAGCGGCCGCGCCGGTAAGAAAAAAAGAGTTCGTAGTAGTACAAAGTAAAATCAATGCGACCGACGGCCGGGTCCGACGGATTGATCCGATTGGAAATCTGATTTTCAACCGGCCGGTTAACCAGTACATCGACGCGCGCGTGAAAAAGAGATAGAGAGAAATATATATAGACAGACAGAGAGAGAGAGAGAGAGAGAGAGAGAGAGAGAGAGAGAGAGAGAGAGAGAGATCCACGCGCGCTCGCGAACGCCACGCGGTGCATTAAATAATTTTTATCGCAACGCTGCGTTCTCCCGAACAGCGGCGTAAAAACGCGAGAGCCCTAGACCCGCGGCTTTCCACAAAATGGAACGTCATCCGGCGAATCGCGCGAATCCACCGGTCGCAGCTGCGATCTACCCGTCTCCTTCTCCCACCCTCCTGCGAAGAAGATCGCTCGTTGTCGGGCAAAAATAGAGAAAAACAGGTCAAGAGAACGAAGGGGGGATTCGCGCAATCCCGTAAAGAGAAATGAGGTATTCTATCGCACGTGCGTTATCAATTTGAAATAACAAGTGTCATTTAATTATGATTTTCATTAAGCGATATTAAATTTTAAATTTACATTTCCGCGTGATTCGCGCGCGCATTTAATGAATTTCGTATTTTAAGGTTACCGCTTCTTCGTCGCGGGCGAGGAGTCGTGCGAATGTTTTGCTTGCGCTATCTCCGATTAATTAGTTCTTTTATTAAAGTGGACAATATATAAAAAAATTAGGGGAAAGCTATCGAAATTGTATCTCATCAATTTCTTTATTATTATTGAATATGAACGATGAGAGAGAGAGAGAGAGAAAGAGAGAGAGAAAAGTAATGAGAAATATAAACAAGAAATTTTCAAATGATATCTTATTTTGTGTGCATGTTACGCATACACAAATTTAAAAAATCAGATTTAATTGATGAGGTAAGGTAAATGTACCAATGCCCGGACATGTACCCATCTCCGGATATTGTTATTATTTTTATATTTAAATATGAATATTTCAACTTTCAACGTACAATACATACATATTGATATACATACATTTAATATTTATATTTAGTGTACGTTGAAAGATGAAATATTTAGAGAAATATTCAAAATAATAAGAATGTCCGGAATTAGGTACATGCCCGGACATTTACCTTACACGGCAAAAAAGACATGGTGCACATAAGTAAAAATATTTAGTGTGAGCGATATAGTTGCGTCATTATAGTTATTTTTGTGTGATGGAAATGTGTATGACTGATGTGACTCAATTATTTTGGCACATCAATATAATAGATCAGGTTGTGGCAACCAGAAATCGGTCGGGATTACCATGGATTTTCTGATTGGAGCAAGCAAGATATCGTCATTGTAACTCAGCAATTGCTCCGCGATTGCAGCAACCACACAATTAGTCGTTCTGTATTTTACTATTGAATCTGGTTGGCACAAACAGATTTATGTGTGGGCCAACCGTTTTCTTTTTCCAACTAGCACGATGACCTTTTACAAATTTCTGGTGAAACGAAGCAGGAATTCCGTTATTAGAATTCTGCTCTAATTCAAGCAGAAACTAAATATAAAAATAATATAAAGCTTAAATATAAAAATAATAATAATATCCGGAGATGGGTACATGTCCGGGCATTGGTACATTTACCTTACCTCATCAATCAAATCTGATTTTTTAAATTTGTGTGCGTGTAGCATGCACACAAAATAAAATATAATTTGAAAATTTCTTGTTTATATTTCTCATTCTTTCTCTCTCTCTTTCTCTCTCTCTCATCGTTCATATTCAATAATAATAAAGAAATTGATGAGATACAATTTCGATAGCTTCCCCCTAATTTTTTTATATATTGTCCACTTTAATAAAAGAACTAATTAATCGGAGATAGCGCAAGCAAAACATTCGCGAATTGTATCTCATCAATTTCTTTATTATTATTGAATATGAACGATGAGAGAGAGAGAAAGAATGAGAGAAAGAATGAGAAATATAAACAAGAAATTTTCAAATTATATTTTATTTTGTGTGCATGCTACACGCACACAAATTTAAAAAATCAGATTTGATTGATGAGGTAAGGTAAATGTACCAATGCCCGGACATGTACCCATCTCCGGATATTATTATTATTTTTATATTTAAGCTTTATATTATTTTTATATTTAGTTTCTGCTTGAATTAGAGCAGAATTCTGATAACGACTCCTCGCCCGCGACGAAGAAGCGGTAACCTTAAAATACGAAATTCATTAAATGCGCGCGCGAATCACGCGGAAATGTAAATTTAAAATTTAATATCGCTTAATGAAAATCACAATTAAATGACACTTGTTATTTCGTTGTGTCTTCAAACAGAAACTTCAATCGCGTAATTTTCTGCTTCGTTCACATTTCGTCACAGCAACTCGGTATCATCCGACCGAGTGTTTCTTCCGCGTACGATTTTGGCAACTCTGGCCTGTATATACCGTGCGAGGGATTATCTCGCGTGAGAAGGAAAGGGAGGAATTGCGCGAGCTTCTCCTCAAAGGTCCGCCGAACCCGGCGCCGTCGCACTTAGGGCGTTTGCAAGCTGTATCACGTACGTATCGCGTTACGTGGCAAATCACACACAGAGCCGCTTGGCGCTTTAGGCCAGGCCGTGCACGCGGCACGCCGAGCGCTTCGCCGCGACGTGATCGTCGAATTCGCAAACTACATTTGCATAAATTCCGGGCGACCGAGACAATTTGGACTCATAAACGTAATTAATGGCGGAGCATTAATTCAGAGATTTTTCGCCGGTTACAAACACATGCCGCGTCGGGCGGTACCCGGTGTGTTCCGCAATTTAGCTAAATAATTACTAAACTTGTCCCGCTGCTGTTCCCGCGCCGCGCGAAACGCGACGACGTATCGCGAAACGCCGATGTAACCACCGCGCAATGTCGCTTTATGTGTAAAGTACACATATACACACAGGGTGATTCATACACACCTCGATCTCCCCCCGTTGATCTTCCCTTAATCCGTAAACTCGTGACGGAAGATTGAAATCAACAATTCTCACACGATGACCGGGCAAGATCTTACTTCTCAAACGTTTCAGTCGAATGTCGTCGCCGAGTCAAGAAGAAATAAAATCGCGGAACAACACTGCCGAAACTTTGCGAAAACCCCTACAGTCTCGATATCCCGGGGGAAGAGGTGGGAAGAGGGAGAGGGGGACGCAGTTTAATTCCGTCGAAGCTGGATATTAAGAACCGGTGTTGTCGACGCGAAACCGGAGATTTCCAAGTGGCCATATTCTTATACGCGAAAGCACCCCCGCGCTAACCGGCTGTGCTGCGAGCGCGGCGAGCACATATACATATGTATACGTATACATAGACGTTTGTCCCGAGGCAGGGCTGCCATCCTAAGCCGGCTTGACTAATTGGCAGCGTTATAATCATGGGTACACGGTTAGGTTGGTATTACCGCGAGTTATAGCCCCGTCTCCGCATTGGCGACCGCCACGCACATTCGCGCGCAAGAGGGGGCGCTTAATGACCCCGTCGTTTACGCAAATTTTCCCATTATGCGACGCGGTTTTGGGCCGCCAAACGGGACGATCCGGAGAGCATCGCCGGTACAAACTAACGCCGTATTCCACGGCGCAGTGCCGAGCTATCGGGGGAAGCGAGAATGTCGATTATGATACGTCCCAGTGTTTCGGCCGTAACGTTGACGATCGCGTTTGGATATCGAGTTTCTTAACATCTGGTGCCGCGGTTTATTCGAAGCGCTCTCCTCACAGACACCCATACCCTATTTTTTTACGCAATGCTGTCAAACAGACTTAGTTTTTGATAATATAGACATACACTCCAAAAGAACAAATAACTGACAAATAAAAAAGAACATTTATTCGGTACATGTGAGTATGCTAATAAAATATTTATTTAAATCTAAATTCAAGAATATTATATATTAAACAATTGCTTTCATGCAAAGCTAAAATTTTAGGAAAACGTATATTTTCTTGAGCAATACTTTATATTAATATAAGTAAAGTGTGTTATTAGTGATCACTGAATAAATACTTTGTGTTTTTTAGATATTTCTTCTCTCAGTGTAGAGAAAAGAAATCTCGCTGTCACACGTGACGTCGATAGCTAATGAAGATTAGACATTCCTCGACATCCGTGAAAAGGACACACGTTCTGACGAAACGTTCCGATTTTGCGGCTTTCCCTCGTAAAGAGAACTGAACGTCACTCGAAGGGGTTGGTTTCACGAACCGATACGCCCGAGCGATTTCTCTCGCGAAAGTAGATAAGACGGGAGAGGACGTATATTTCTCCGCAACGCGGAGGATGTTGCGATTTCGCTGGTGGCGGGGAAACCTGTACGGAGGCACGTATGGCCGAAGGAGATACTGATAATAAAAAATCGTGGGATATAAAGTAATTCAAACAAATGCGCCGGCGCACATACGCCGGTCCCGCAGCGATATATTCCGCAGGGGGGGCTTATCCACGACTGGTCATTCATAAATGTGGGAAAAAATGACACTCTAACGGCCAGCTATCCGTAACGGTTAGGAGGTCGGAGAGATTTGCTGGCGCCGGACGACGTTCCGGCACGTTTCCTCGCACGCGAGTTGTCTCTCGACAACGCTGAAGATATATCGCGACGGCTAAGCGATCACACGCGGATCGTAACAATCGACACCTGGACACAGCGTGGATTTGTGAACGTTTCAACGTCGTAACGATCACTGGACCGTGCTCGAAAGAGTTATCGGAGCTGCGAACCTCGCTCTGCGAAGAGTTCCGCGGAACTTCATATCGATAGCCGGTGCGCGTCCCATCAGCCCGGGTCCCAAGGGCGTGATCGCTGGTAACTAAACTTGTAAATCTTCCGCCCCACGCCCGGGCCCTCCCAACTGACCAGAACGCATTTGTCTATCTTACGCGGGAGTGAGCGCCGGCGCTAGAGAAAATTAGACGGCCGCGAATCCGATTGCGCCACGACCCAAACTTTAAGGCCGGTATATTCACAGCCCGATTTTACGTTAATTTAAGATCGTTCTGGCTTCATATTCAAACGCTCCGTGGCCAGTGAAGCGATCCGTGCAACATCTGAAGATAAATTCAAGGAGAAGTTTTGGCTTAGATAGCCGAGAAATAGATTTTTACGAATTCTTTTTCATATGAATGTATAATGATATCGATATGGAGTTTTAATTTCAATCATTGTTTCAAGTACAACAAAAATGTTTTTTTATTAAAAAAGGGTAAAAATTCCGTCGTCCAGATCTATTGCGCTAAACACAAAAATATTACAGCTTGTGTAGTAATCTGGAAATAAATGGAATAAAAAAATTAAGAAAATTAAATCTGCTAAAGGATGAACTTAAATCTTTTGGAAAACTAAAAAAAAAGTCAGTATTTTAGAATATTGTCAGTATTCGGAATAGTAAATGAAAAAGGAGAGAAAGAGAGAAAATTATATATAATTTCAAAATGTCGCCATTTAGTTAAACTTCGATTTTCTGCATAAATTTATCCTTTAAACTTAAATTTTATGCAGTTTTTAAATTGTCTCGTATTATTTGTCAGATTATCATAACTGTAATGTTATTCACTAGTTAGAAGTCTAACGACACTGCGTTTGGCATAAAAAACCTGTACAACGGAATTTCCATATTTTAATTTAAAAAATAATTTTTTATACTAAAAGCAATGATAGATGATCAAAATCCTATGTTGATATATTTATTCATTGCTTTGCAAAAAAATTGTAAACATTTTTTATTTTCCGGCTACCTAAAATGGTATCTCCCCTTAAGAGTTAAATATAAAGTCTGACTTGAATATCAGCCTAAAAGAATCTAGCTGTCACAAATGAGATACATTCTCGCACTTGTTACGTTGATGTCAAACCTATTTCAACTCCGGGCTCATAGTTGTTCCTTTATCTAAAGGAACCAACCATCATATGCAGCTACTATTAAATACTACAGACAATACATTTGTGCAGCGATCGTGTAACTTTGTTCTAAAAGCGGAAACGTGAAATGTGAAAAGTTTCTCGTAAACTCGACTTTAGCGATCGTGTAATTTCTCGAAAAGTGGAAATGTGAATATTTTTACGTAAAAATGCAGTACTTTTACGTAAAAATATAGTACTTTCACGAGACAGTTCACGCTAGGGAAAAAGATACATGACCGACTCCTCCTTGAAACAAATCGTAAAAGCAAAAGAAAATGTTTTATACATAGATTGTTTAGTATTTTTTTCGCGTTATGTCACACCTGTCACACATACAGCAGCGTGAGCAGCTCTACTGTAGTCACTTAGGTCATAATTAAATATTAATAGTCATCACTTGAAACTCGCGTCCAGTCAGACGTTCAGACTTCAATTCAGAATTGGATGAGAGATTTTCTGTTGAATCGCAACTACAGATGTAAATGTCGCCGTGCGTTAACTGAAGAACTTGGATCTAGAGTCACTATAAGCAGAGTTTGGCGAACAACTGCGGTTTCGTCAAAATCCTGCGAGAGAAAGGGATGTATGATCTGTCTCTCGCAGGGTTTTGACGAAACCGCAGTTGTTGCTTATAGTGACTCTACTTGGATCTGACCTGAATAAAAATCTGAGTTGATTTTTTAGGCTTTCGCGGTGTCCATACATATTAGATTTGGCTTCCGGGTTTGAGCCGCGTGGATTCATCTTTGTTTAATTCTGACGTTTCGCGAATTTCAGTCCGCTTCATCAGGGAGGAACGACTCGATGTTTGAAACAAACAAAAATCTGAGTAACTTACTTGAAACAAGTTTCAAGTAATAACTATTAATACAAGCCTTAGTGATCATCGTCATTCGTGCAGTCGAGTCAGGAGTGAATCGCGCCTCTCGAGTTCGCCGCGCGTTTAACAACACGTCACTGCAACCCCATGTCTTCGTACTCGTCCTCTCCACCCTTCTCTCTCTCTCTCTCTCTCTCTCTCGGTGCTTGCGTTCTTATCCTATAAACTTTGATGTACGGATCTCGTCGAGACATAAAGGCAGTTTCTGGCGTTGGAGAGATACGTCGCGAGCGCGCGGCGCTGGCGGAGGAACGGCATCAGAAACAAAAGCCGGGCAAACGAGGAGTTACGAGGACCCTTCGCGCCCCTTCCCACCCTCCCGCCAGGCTGCCACGGCATCCGGTTGTCTCGCGTATTATGACTGATGTCTTAGTTAACCGTTTCGCCCGCGCTGCTCCGGGCCTTAATGTCCCGGAGAAGAAAGAGAGCCCGCGAGATACGGCCACTTGTGCCGGCTGGGCTCACATTGCCGCCCGCGCCGCCCGCCGCCGCCGCGTCAGAAATTGTGAAAAATGGTTATGGCGCGGCAGCGCCGCGGCGATACATTACGATGCCACGGCCTCGAGAGAGTGTATAGCGATTTGCAGCCGCGATTGTCTCGCGCTCGCGGATTTATCGCGCGTGCGCGCTCGCGGATTTATCGGTGGGACTTTTTGGCAACGGGCGGACGGACAGTCGCGTGCACGATTTCGAGAAAGCCGCCCCTTCTCGGACGCGAAGTCTCGACGAGAGTCCACGTTCTTTGTTTTTCCGCTCGAACAAGCCTCTGTAAATCGCGAGAGTCCGCCAAGTTTCCCACAGTGATCCCCCTTCAATTTATCCCTAACAAGCGCCGCCTCTGTGTTCACGGCGAGGAGAAGCGTCGACGAGCTGCCAAAAAATTTCGCGTCGAATCAGGATAGCACGGCGCGATTTCAAATTATTAAAGAGCGTTTAATTTCGCCTTTTTTACCCTGTTGCAAAGAGCAACGCGCGCGGCCCCGTTCGCTTTTATTTTGCGCAACTTTCGTGTTCGAGGGAGAGAGTAAGCCTCCCTTCCCCTCCCCTGCCTTCCCACCGCGTACGGACGGTTTTTCATTCCTGCCGTGCGCGCGCTCTAATCGCCGGCCCTTTCCGCGGTAATATTTAATTTTTAATCCGCTCGTATTCAAATGCAGCCGACTCCGCGCCCCGCGACCCTCCTAATGGGAATACAATTTATGCTCGAGCCGCGGCTTATTTTACATTTTATGCTAAATACCCCGTCGCGCGCGGCTACGCGCAGCCACTGTTCGGGGAGTTTCGCCGACAATTAATCGTATGGGGGCGCGCGTGTGAGAAAATGAACGATGTAATCCGGCCAGATGCATCCCTTGACGTGCACGTCACGCGAACTCTTTTACGGGAAAAAATGCTGCACCTTTAAAAATAACCGAAATTCTCTCCGCTCTCACCTATGATCTGTCCAGGGTTCGGAAAGGTGCAGAAAAGTTGTCGAAAAAGATCAATAAAACGTGAGCAAAGATTTCACAACTAAAAACGATACACTCATCGTAAGCGTGAGGGTTTTTGCGCTCGTTTTCTCATACTACGAAGATGTATGTATGTTCCGGTGCCACCCTCGCGATTATCTGCCCGAGAAATTTGGACAACGTAGCCCGAAGGCGTGGTGTGTGGCAAACTCGGTTATGGTTTGGTCAGCCGTGCCGGGTCGAAAACTCCCGCGGGGCAGCTTTAATCTGTAATTTTTAATCAGGCGCCGGATTAAGCACTAATAGGCAATCCAGGGTGAAAATGGCCGGGGTCCTTCGGACTCGCGTCCGCGCTACATCTTCGGCGGGTCGGAGATTACGTCGTGCCGGTGCAGCTACGAGACGGAGAACGCTCTTAAAGCCGCCGCACCACAAAAACGGCAGATTAATCGTCGCAGTTGACTTCGAGAGCAACGCGAGCGAAAAATCCCGGGCCGCATTTGTGACGGCACGTCGTATCTCCCGGCGACTGTGTGCGCCGGCCGAATGAGAAATGAGCGGCGTCTGCTTGCGTCTACGTTCTCATTTCCGGCGGCTGCCGACCGACAGGAGAAAGGAAAGAACTCCCTTCCGGCTCTCTTGGCCGCGTATTTTTCGACTGGTTACTCGTGCATTATTTAAAGCTCGGCAACGAGCGTTAAAGTCTCTAGGAGAGAGCTTCCCGCCACCGGCGCGACGGAGCTCTCTCCCGGTGTCCCCCTTGATTCCTCGACAATTTTCTCTCCTCTTCCTTTTTTCCTCGAGCGAACGACATCGTCCGGACGAAAACAACGTATCCCCCGTGTCGCCCCTGCGCTTAAGACTCTTCTGTCTCCCCTCTAACCGCGGAACTCTCGATTGGTGACGTCTATGGACGTAATATACATGGACCCCGCATACGGCCAGAAAAGTGAAGCCAACATATAGAAAGAGAGTGTAGAAAGCGATGTAGAAAGACATGTAGAGAGACCATAGACCATAATATACATAGACTCCGCATACAGTCAGAAAAGAGAAGCCAATATGTACAGCCCCTCTGTTCTCCGTCTTTCTGCACAGACAAAGTGTGCAATGAGATTTAAGTAAGGCTTTTACTTGTCAGTCTAGTCGGGGTTGTTGCGTTCTATAATATTATGGAAACGAGAAATGGATGCACGCAACAAAAAAGTGACAAAATAGGAAGAAAATTATAACCCCTCTATTCTCGCTCTCTTTCTAGATGTTGGGTTTACTCTATTAGATGACAAAACATAAAGCATTCGGAATCCGTGTATACTACGTCCATGGTGACGTCAGAGGCGAGAAAATGGTCAAAATTGCCGCGAAATATGCTAAAGTAAAAGAACATGTCTATAAAGTGACCCTTACAATCGATTGAGCACATCTGTAAAATATTCCGAAAATTTTCCTCTTGTTTTAACAATCAATAATGAATAACCGCAAAATTAACGTGACATGCAATGTTGCTTTCTAGCCTATCTTTCCTAGGTTAAGCCACGTTGAGGTTCCTGAGTACTCGCGTCGTCCATCTCTTTTTAATCTCTTTTTAATTTCTTTTTGACGTCAGAAGCGAGCAAACGCGTGCTAAAAATTCTTACGAAATAAAAAGATATACTCACAAAATGATACTTTCGATCGATTAAGCACATTTCTAAAATATTCCGTACACTTTCTTTTTTTTCTAACAATTAATAAATAATCGTAAAATTAATATGATAGAATAATGAAGAAATTAGGTTAAAAAAGGTGGTTACATGTCACGTTAATTTTATGGTTATTTATTGATTGTTAGAACAAAAGAAAAGTGTTCGGAATATTTTATAGAGTTGTATTTAATTGATTACAAATGTATGTCATTTTGTGGATATATGTCGACGCATTTCGCAAGAATTTTTGCATGCGTTTTCTCGCTTCTGACGTCATTAAAAACAGATGGACGATGCGAATATCCTTAACTTTATATTACAATAACTTAACTTTTAATATTACAATAATTAACTTTTAATATTACAATAATTAAATCTTATGTGCAATTTTGATCAAAAATTGGATTGAGAATTTAAGAGAATTTATTTATTTGTAGTAAATTTTGAGAATTTATTTATTTGTAATAAAGGTTTCTATTTTATATATGTATTATATTTTTCACAAATAATATGTATTAAATATTCTACACTAAAATGAATATGTCAAATTATGTTTTTTTTATTATTTTATAATAGATAAATAAAATAAGATAAATTAAATAATAGATACAGAATCTTGAACATAAAATATGTATGGGTCATCTATTCTTTATGGCCATCTTGTGTTAAACATTTAAGTAAGATGGCCAATGCTTATATTTTGATATTTCTGTAATAAATAATTTCTGAAGTATTTTCCTTTTAACTCTGATGTACTGTAGGCTTCAGTCAAGTAATGTGCCAAATGCTACTAAGAAATAACAATAAGAAATGTATTGTGTTTGCATTTTAAAAAAGTATGGCCATCTTATCCGAGTTTACCCTAGTAAAAAATTTAAAAACATCTCGAGCTGTCAGTACATATAGTATTTGCCTAATACATACAAAAATTGCGCAGCTTGAATATCCCAAACTTGTGCTTGCTCTACTCGGCTAAAATTTCAAAGAATATGACTGTATTTTTAAGAGCTTAAGGATATACAAAAAGTTTGCAGAAAAACTATATATATACGTCGTTATATATTCCACTAAATATAGTAAGGCAAAACAGCACATGTTTATATAAGATTTATATGGATGTATATATATTTACAAGAAATACGAAAAGGGGAGCGTGATCGGGTTAGTGACGCCTCTACGTTATCGACGATTTTTGGGAATTCGCCGACCACTTTGGCGTTCGCTGAACGTCCCTTCGGCCGGCGTTTCGATCGGCGGCCTCGCTGTCGATTCCTTATCGAGCACGCGAGTGTTTTGTCGCGGTTTACATGCATAAGATATGCCGTCATACGTGGTCGATGCAACATTTAAACGCGCGACGAGCAAATTTAGATTTCCTCCCAGGCCAAGCTCCGGACATAACCGAGATCTCGATTTAGACCGACCTAACGAGGCCCGGCGATTTGAATAATTGAACGAATCCTAAACCTCATGTCCGGCTATTACGGACGTTGAATATTAAAGCAATCGTTCCCGTACCGCCACCGGCGCCGCCGCCGTCGCCGGGGTACCAGCACCAGCATCGCCGGCGGCGATTTCGATTGCCGCGAAATAAAAGATGCCCCTTTACCCGCGCCGTATGCAAATGATATTTTTCCAGCATAGACGCGGCGTAGGGAGAGAGTGCACGGTAACGTCGATGTTACATTAATTTACTGCGCGCAACGCGTCATACCATTCGGAAAATTTCATGTGCCATTAGCGCGATCGTGCCGCGGCTCAAAAATTAGATATCCGTCGCCGTCGGAGCGGCGGGTGCGATTTTTATGGCGCCTTCAGTTAATGGGGGGGGATCGATAATTATCAGACGGCGTTATTGAATTATCCCGCCGTTATATTATCGCAGGAGGGAGGAGATAATTAAGCAACGCTTCGCTAAGCAGCGCGACAGCGGGAACATATATTCTCAAGCTTCTCTCCGCGAACTTTCTCCTGCGAGATCGCCGTAACTCCCGCCGCTTGATCATCGCATTAACCTTATTGGGGGAACTCCGCCAGTTCGAAATAAAAATTTGAACATCGCGAAATCGAAGGAGCACACGTAGACTCGCTTTGTCGATCCATTAGGGAGAACCATTAGAACGCACTCCGCGATCACGTCACTTCGGATCTCGCAACCGCCGTCGCAATCGCAGCTTCGCCTCGGCAATCTTGACGCCTGACGCGACGCGCAGCGAACGCAACGAACGCGCCACTTTCTCTCTCTTACTCTCTCTTCCCCCGCTCGATAGATAGGGAGATATATAATATAAGGGTTATTAAGTGGCCGCGCATTCACTTAATCCCGCGGTGAATATCGCACGGTATCTCCATGCCGATCAATCACCGCCAGTCGGGTCAGTGAGGGGGTGGAAGTTGCATTACGGAGGGTGTATCGCGAAACCGAGGCGAAAGGCCTCTGGGCCGAGGCGGGCAGAGCAAGGCACAGCCCGGGTTGGGCTTTTGCGGACTCGGTTCGCACCTCTCTCTCTCTCTCTCTCTCTCTATCTTTCTCCCTCCCTCCCTCTCTCTGCCTCTCTGTATATACATACATAGATTGGCGCGCTCGTGCGGCCGTCATATATCATTTCGTTATCATCGACTCTTTATATGCGGTCGCGCTCCATTTTCTGTCTGTTTGCCCCGTTAAACGCCGGCCGCCCGGTTTGATTCAGTGAAACCATTAGCCGGATTTTGGCCGCCGCCGCCACCGCCACGTTTTCCGTCCTCGGCTATCGCCCGGACTATCTCGGCGTATCATCCGCGAATGACTGCCGCCATTATCGGTACGTACCGGCGCGAAAGATAACGCCCGTAGGCCACCGGCAAAAATACCCCCGAGCCGGCGCGCGTCCGCGTCGCGGCCAGATAAAGCAAGATCGCGGGATCGAACTTTGCGGCGCCGGACCCGTCGCCGCTGTCGCGAGATGAACGCGCACGGGTTAATGACCCTTTCAGCGGATTCTCCGCGGAATCGCGCTGCCGATCCTGTGCGTGAATGAACGAGTTCCGATGGTATTCACTTGATACTGCGAGAAGGAGCCAGCGATAAAAGAGACGAGGACGTTAGGGGGATACTTCAGCTCATTTGTGTTTTTAATGCAATGTGATTTCGTTAGTAATCGCTATTTAGTATTTAGTGTTGAGTACATTATTTAATATTCAATAGTATTATTTGAATATCAGAGAGAGACACAGATAATACGCGCTTTTTTCTTTGCCGCTAGCCCCCGGTATTTTCTTTTTTTACAACGCTGAATTTCCGAGCGTGTGCATATGCGAGCATTCGAACCCCGAGCCGCGCCGATGAACCGATCCCATCTTGCCGGGATGCCATGGCCGCGGTGGATCTGGTGAGGCGGAAACAACTGATAGTGACGTCACTGATCGACGCTTATACGGTCGTTCGAGGACGGTAAGCGCCGATATTATCCATTGTGCTACGAATACTCGCGATAAGCCGCGCGATAATAGAATTTACGCGACGAATTCGTGGCCCATTCTCGCTGACGGTAGGATATTGGAGCCACCAGCCGTGACAGACCGCATGTCCGAGCTATTGGTCGCGTCTCCAAAGGAGACGCAATCGATCACGGGTCGATTGGGAGGGTGGATATCAAGATACATCGGGGGTTACACCTGCGCGTCTTATCAACTGACACCGTCATTACCACGGCTGCGGCTATTCTCCTTTCCAGACACCGGGAGGTGTGAGGAATTGTCATAAGCTCCCCAATAATCGTCATTAGGAGGCATCCCAATTCGACGAGAAACGTCGTCACCTCGTCGTCGTCGATTTCCGTGCTTGCTAGCTCGCCACGCCGAGCGAGAAACGACAAGACGCGTTAGGCCGATAGGTCTCACCAAGAGGGCAGCGATTTTTATTCCTCATCTCCGAGAAACTCGCGCTCCTCCGAGAGCACGGTGGAATCCTACTCGCGCGGGCTTCCGGGCTCGTCCGGAAGCGCGTTGAGAGGCCGGAAGAGGCTGAATGAGATCCGCCTTGGCGCGTTTTCGGGACGCGGTCTCGCGACGGCAGAGATTGCGTCGGGGTCGTTGCAAATAGGGGTGTCAACGGCATCGGGGCTGTATTGTGGAACGTCAATGCCACGGAAACTAACTCCGTCCCACCCCCCTGGTCTCGCCGCCGTCTCCGTCACCCGCTATAACCACCAGGACCGTCCCTTCTCGCGCTATCCATCCCTCTGCAGTCTCTTCACAAGCGACCACGTAACCAGATATACACGCAGTCTGGCCGACTACGAGGAGGAGGCCTTACGGCCCTTCGATTCGATTAGTTCGTTAGAACTCGATAATATCTTCCTGCCTGCATATTATCAAGCACGATATAAATTGTCGCGTTAGCGCGCTCGCGATCCTGGGATAAACTCTCGTTCTATAATACAAAGTCGCGACTATCCACCCGAAATCGTGGAAAAGTAAGATAATGATTTATAGGATAATTAAAATATTAATATAGGATAATTAAAATCGCGGAAAAGTAAGGTAATGATTTTAATATAGGATAATTAAAATATATATTATATTATTTATACGAAGAATAGTATTTTAGGATTTCTCTCAACGCGCACACAGCAAAATATGTATTGTATTTAAGTAAGTGTTACTTCGCACAAGTATTTCTCACAAGTTTATACATCCAAATAGTGTAATCTAAGGTAATGGTCCATGTTACTGTGCCTGTTACTGTACGTTTAAATGAGCTACTTAAATAAACTATAAAAAGAAAACAAATAAATAGAAAAAGTAGTTTTTTTTTTAAATTAAGTTAAAGTATTAAATAATAAATACTTAATAGAAATACTTAATAAAAAATATTACTTAATAAAAAATTGATAAAAATATAATAAAAAATATAGTAAAAATACTTTTTCTATTTATTTGTGCTAGTTTCTTATATAAAGACACAGATAGGATCAGGCATAATAATATAGACAGTTACTCTAACATAAGTTCATTATAAGCATCGAATTTATTCAGATATACAAACGTCTCTACAGAGAGCCGAAAATCAGGATGTCCTATAAAATTCGGGACAGTTGGTCTCTACACGGAGTCGAATAAATTTTTTTGAATACACAATAATGAGGTTTTCTCAAAGGACTCCGTACAAAAGCTATGGAAAATGGTTTTCGGTCAAATTGGCTGAAATTTTACTATGTTATAGTTTTCGCCATACTGATAAAAAGTTATTACATATATATATGTAATAAATATTTAGTTCCGCAATATTTTTAAGATCTGAAACAGTTTTTTGTAAAACTTATATTTTTCGAGATATTTCACCGGTCCGATACTTTTGCCCCACCCTGTATATACATATACATATATATTGCGGAACTAAATATTTATTACATATATATATATATATGTAAAAATCGATTTTTATTTATTTCGTGAATAAATATCAATGTATCACTTATAACATACGTCTTACTACTGCATATTTCACTACTTTGACCCTTTATATCTTGGGAAATATTGACTTTTGGGATTTGGTGCAATGATAACTTTTTATCAGCATGGCGAAAACTATAACATAGTGAAATTTCAGCCAATTTGACCGAAAACCATTTTCCATAGGTTTTGTGC
>NW_022639462.1:621427-644563 GCF_010583005.1 Odontomachus brunneus | reverse complement strand
ATATATATATGTAAAAATCGATTTTTATTTATTTCGTGAATAAATATCAATGTATCACTTATAACATACGTCTTACTACTGCATATTTCACTACTTTGACCCTTTATATCTTGGGAAATATTGACTTTTGGGATTTGGTGCAATGATAACTTTTTATCAGCATGGCGAAAACTATAACATAGTGAAATTTCAGCCAATTTGACCGAAAACCATTTTCCATAGGTTTTGTGCGGGGTCCTTTGCGACAAGTATATTTGAGACTATTACCAACGAAATATTGTCGAAGATAATCATCACTTAAAAGAAGGAAATTAAACCGAGTAATCGCTTTTCTCAGTAAAAGATAGTGATATTTTTCCGTGTGCATGCGCCGCGTTTATAATTTGGGGCTGCACGGCGCCAGCGAGCCTCTCCTTCACCGCGCCCAGCCGACTGTCAGTCAAACGTTGACGATTGATAAAGATGATGCTCGATTAGCATATCCCCTCTTCAGAAGCAGCCAGGGGTTCGCGATTAACCCTCGCGCGGTCTCGGGGGCGTGGGCGGTTCGCGGGCACGTCAACGGTAAAATTCGACGCGTCTTGTCAAGGGCCAGTAAGTTCGAAAGTTCTCGATAGCCGATAACCGATAACCGATAACCGGCTGTCAGAGCGGACCACTTGTCCTGACACCTGTGTCGCTCCTGGTTATTCAAAGCACGATGGTGCACCGTCAAAAACGATGACGGCGCCTTTGTCCGCCCGGGGCCCGCTGACAAAGCGAGCGCGTAGCTGACGACAACTATTATTTTCCCTAACTGGACTCGTTAGATTCTCCCCATTGTGACGGCATGTGGTCTCGCGGCAGGCGTGGTCATTGATCTTGCCATTCGGGGCCAAGAGACGTTGGCTCTGTCGTTTAACTCGCGATGGACAGACGACGTCGCAGCCAGCTTCGCCCCGAAAGTAGGCCGCGCGCACGGATTAAACGTCGCGAAGTCCAAGCCTCGTCGTTCCGCAGGGAAATCAATTCGATTTCGCGCCGCCAAAATCACAATTATAGAACCGGAACGAACGCGCGCGCGTGCGAGACGGCCCGTTAATGCGATATAAAATATTACCCGAGTCGCCAGTCGGGTCACGAGTCGCTAAAGGTTTTTCCCCTCTCGCTCAATCAACAGTATTTTCGCAAAGCGACCGATAGTGGCTTATAATTTCATAAACCTGCGTCGTGCCAATTTTACGATGTTAATTTATTAAATGTCGACGCGCGCAAAATAATCGCGCGTCAGCGAATTGTTACGAAATCCCTTTCATCTCCACAGTCGACCCGGAAACTGCCGAGCTCGGCGTGTGATCTGTCTCGCAGTCGAATCATCTTGCCGCATTGTCTTTTAACGCCAACGTCTCTCGCGCCGAAGCGTCGACCCGAGAAGAAGGGTAGCGATATAAGCCGGTATTCTTAATAAATGACCGGCATTCCGTCGCTAATCCAAAAAGCATTACAGAGCGTGCTGATTTTCCCAAGCACATCGCGGAAGGTCCCCGAAAGTAAACGAGGGATAAAACGATTATATGAGAAATCTCGCTTAGCCCGTGACCGTGGCGGGAGTGCTCAAAGGGTGCGATTCCGAGGAGGACGAGGCAGTGGGGCGAAGGGAGGGAGGGGCAGGGGATCGAAGGTCTTAACGAAGGGTTAGGGCTACCGTTTTGCGCCGCGCTCCCAACTACGAGTCCTTATTAATAAGGTCGGATTAGCATAACTGCTCGGATCCGTCGACTGAACTCCGCATAATTAAGCCGCGAGATCTCGATTACCATCTTGACCGGGCGAGAGCATCCAGAGCGTATCGGGAGACCGCGTGATTTGGGGAGATAAGCCGCTAAATCTTCTCTCTCTCTCTCTCTCTCTCTCATGCTTTCTTCATCTCACTCTCCTCCTCTTTCCCTTTTAGTTCCGAACGCGAGATTCGCTGAAGTTCTAGATGGAACCGATAGCAAAATGAAGTTCGTGCCATGTTTCGTAATATCTGAGAGAGAAAGAGAGAGAGAGAGAGAGAGAGAGAGAGAGAGAGAGAGAGAGAGAGAGAGAGAGAGGAGAGGATGATTCTGCCACGAGAGGAAATCTTCGTGGAACAATGTTGTTCAGCCATTTCTTATCTTACAGCGTAGCTATCACAGCTCTGCGTATTTTCACATGCCGATTTCGGCGCGCGCACATATCGGTCGAAAGAGTACGAGCAGGCCGCGAGTATTGATAACTCATAAATTTGACGGTGCGCGCACAGTGCGCGGGATATCAATTAAAAGTATCTCTGTCGAACGCGGCACTTGAAAAATACGCTCTGATGGGAGATTAAACGGATGTTATAAAAATATTTGCCGTGTAACGCGCGCCGAGACGCGTGGCGCATTGAAAAATACTCGATACCGCCGGCCCTCGAAATATTTTTGCGCCATGTAATTTTTTGACATTTTCACCACTTGGTTCGTTTCGGTTCGCATGTAAAAGGAGCCAAGCATCTCTCTCGAGTCCACTCCGCGTAAACAGGCACGAGGACTTGCGTAAATTGTTTCGCGCGCGCGTTTACAGATACAAAACAGCCGAAAATTCTCGTCTCCCGACGAAAGGACGCTGCACGAATCGTGATTATCTTCTCGTCTCGCAACTTCCGTGAGACTCACGTCTCTGTTAACACGGACGGTAGCTTGCGCTTGTTGTGCGCGCGATAAAGCTAACGACGTTGTCGACAAAGCTGCCAGCGATGTTGCCTTAATACAGACGAGCTTACCGTTCGGAAGGAGCCAAAGTAAACACGCTCGTCACGATCCCGCGATGCAAACTACTCGATAACCGAGCATTCTCTCTCGCTCTCCCTCTCTCTCTCTCTCGTTTTCTTTACGCGAGCAACATCTTGATCGCGGAGGAATCGGTTTGCACGAGACTCCCCCCGCATTTTTTCCCGTCACGACGAGCGTTCGCGATTATTCGCATGGATCTTGAGTTACTTTGTCGCGTTGCGCTTATCGTGCGCTGCTATTTAACAAGAGGCCGGGTGTAACCCTTTTTTAGCCGCCGTATCAAGCCGACGAGCCGATAACGCTCGTGACAGTGACAGCAGTCACTGTCACGAGCGTCGTCAACGAAGAAAGGGATGTTTGCGCTTTGCGGGGCAAAAACTGGAGGCCACGTCACGACGGTATAACAGCTTATCGGTCGGTGCGGTACATTAAGCACGGCCGTTACCGACGCTACCGCAAAACGGGGATCGTTCTGAGCGAGGGGCAGGCGGTGGTGCGAGAGGGTGGGGAGGGTGTCGAGAGATTATCTTGTCGTATTCAATATTCCTATGGAACGTTCGGGATGATAAATCGTCCTCGCCGATAGAAAAGATGCGTCGAAGCCACATTTCGGGAGAACCTTCATCCACTCCGCCACGGTTCGCTTCGTGGTTACACGGGGTGTTCGTCCAAGTGTGTGGGAATAATAGCAGCGGGGTTGTATTTTAGGGTGAGTTTCAAGTTTCGCGCATCTTTTTCTCGGGTAAATATGATCTCTGACCGATGACGCCTCTGAGAAATATATACTCTCTTATCCTAAACTATCTTTTCTGTCGATAAGAGCGCCTCGAAATGTGACTGCAGGCCAGTCGGGAGGCATCATATTCATCGCAGGTCACAGGTTAGAGAGGTACTTTTCTCGATAAAAGGGAGTTCCGAATAAGGACTTCGGTCTTCGTACTCGACGTGCACGGAAAAACAACTCCGTCAGTGCAACTGAATTTCCTGTCATCTGGAAACCAGACGAAAAACTCGGTAGGAACAGAAAGATTCCCGCAGGAGGTTTCCGCTCAGTCAATCGCTCTGTCAGTTACCTCGAGCGAGCTTTAAAACGCAGCTGAATGTTCAGACAAATGTTTTCGGTCACAGTAGCGGAGATATTATTTCTCTCGTCAGCGCGAACTTCTCGTCCGATTCTCATTCCAGTTACACGAACTGAAATGTTTTTCCCGCGCTCTCCTGCACGATTGTCTTCAAGCGATACGACTCGCGATAATTCCGACTGATCATCGCTTGAGACAAAGATCTTAACGCTCTCTCTCTCTCTCTCTCTCTCCACCTCCGTCGCGCGTTATTGCGGAATTCAAGCGGCCGACCTTTATCACTCGCTTTTCCGCCGTGAGTCCGTGATATCTCAAAACGGCGAGTCGCGGGGAAATCATGCGGGTGCGAACGCGTCCACCAAGAAATCCCGCGGGTATCAGTATAATAAAACCATTAGAGTGATCCTCGTGCGTGCATTCAAACCGTATAAATATCCGGCAGAATCCCTCGCGCCGTTTCCAACTTCTGTGTAATGTTAAACTTGCGATAAATCCGAAGTGCCCCACGACAGGCGTATCTTTTGCCGGTCGCTAGTGGCACGAGAGGGGTCATGGTGCGCCGCGGCCGTCGACAATAATTCCCCGGCCGCCATACGTGAAGTGTGCGGAACCCCTATGGCGCTGTCGCTCGTATTACGCGCGATATATTTTTTTTTTCTCTCCCGCTCGCGCTGCCGCACTTTCGAGGTTCCATTATTTTATGTGCATTCGTCGCGAAAAACAATAACTCCGCGCTGACCTGACTCTCTCCCCGTATTCCGATCACCGCGGATCTACTCCGCCGATCGTCGGGCCTGCGCGCCCTCCGCACTGGCGAATAAAAAGTAATCCTGCTCGGAGAAGAGATCGTTTCTCCGCAAACTTTATCCGAGTCAGTGAGACCGCAAAATCTGACAAAATTTCACGCGTGCGTCAAGTAGAACGGTCGAATCACCCGTTTCGACTCTCACATTTCTGAGAAATGCTTCCGGGCTTGCCTTCTCGTCGCTTCTTGTCACGTGGACATGCATTCGTGTGCGGAAGCAGTGAGCGGCTTTGTTCCGGCCATTTGCGCGAAGGATACGATAGAACGAAATCACAATGAAACACCTTTGCGGAGCTGCGCAGCCGTGAATGTTAAAACTCGCGAAATAATTTTCAAATAATTCCTCGCTAAAAGAAATGCTTTCACGTCCACGTACACGAGCGCAGTCGACTGTGTTACTTGCGAGAAAGTCTATTATCTTCATAAAAGCTATTTAAACGTTACATTTGCATATTTGCGCGTTACGTACCGGCCAGATGCGCGGCGAGATAGAATTTTATCTAGCATCTCATCATTTCTATTTGCCTCCCTGTGCACACTCCTTCGCATTCACTTGGTCCCCACTGAGATTAACAAAAGGGCCGGTCATCAAGATCCTAAGCAAAGGCTGACCAAGCAGTGGCCTGCTGGGCCGCCGCGTGTAAACGTGTACATAATTATCGGGGAGTATAGTAGGACGATGTGATGTCAGCAATGGTCATTTGCCGCTATCGGCTGGCTCGCAGACTATCTCCTAGCTATTCTATCCTCGCCTGTCCTCCTGCCCTATACGCTCCCCGCAATGTATTTTGCTTCGTGTAGTCAGACAGGGACCGCCGGGGGTTGGTCGGACCGACCGTACACGTCCGTGATTTTGCCACTCAATTAATGAAACTATTATGCGGGATTAATTAATATCACCGTTGCCATCGTCCGCAATTGTCACTGTATTCAGTCGGCAAATCACTTATCTAAAAAACCGTTTTACGTACGAGAGTGACTTGAAGAGTCGTGCGAATGAGGGTGAAAGAATTCGCTGTGAAGATTTATTCTCATTTTTCGACATGATCTCTCTTCTGAACGCATTTGGTGATACACTAACCCAACGATGCTGATACACTAACACATACAACCAGAGCATAATTTCATATATCAAGTTTTATTGGCGCCATCTTTGAATATCAGTTCGTACCTCTTTTCATCTTGCTCTCGTTCCTGAAAATACGTGAGTCGTTCAAAAAGTATGTGGCTTAATACGAAGAGCGTGAATTTGGCTAAATCTTTACAACCATTTCAGAGCCATCCTTTGTTAGGTTAAGTATGATAATGTAGAGCGGTCTGTTGATTTATCTTTGTTTGAGAGTGCACCAAAGTGAACTCTGCGAGCGATGAGACTTTGCTCGTCACACCAGCAAAAACTCAACTGAACAGTGTCATTGTTTCTCGTACTTTTTGGCACGATGTCGCCGCAGTCTGAAGTACTTTTAGCACCGATTTATAACCGTCGATTAAACCTAGATTTACCACTTCATTACAAGAACAAGGGAACAGTCCAATGAACGCACAGAGACATTTGAGGTTTTCACTTTAGCGAATTGTCAAACAAAAACTAGTCGGCAGATCACTTTACACCGTCATGCTCAACCTAATAAAGAATGGCTCCAAAATACGGTAATAAAGACTTGGCTAAATTCGTGTTACCTCTCTGTTAGGCCACGTGCTTTCTAAACGATCCGTCGCGTATGAGATTTCGAGAGGATACTTCGAGGTTTGGAATTTAAGGGAGAATCCTCTCGTGCTCTCAAGTGAGATAATACGAACACAGCGAATTGTCAAACAAAAACTAGTCAGCAGATCAGTTTACACCGTCATGCTCAACCTAATAAAAAATGGCTCCAAAATACGGTAATAAAGACTTGGCTAAATTCGTGTTACCTTTTTGTTAGGCCACATGCTTTCTAAATGATCCGTCGCGTATGAGATTTCGAGAGGATACTTCGAGGTTTGGAATTTAAGGGAGAATCCTCTCGTGCTCTCAAGTGAGATAATACGAACCCAGCCGAAAACCGCGTAGCGCGTGCCTTCTGGAATCAACAAGTCCAATCCGCGCGCCATGACTCTGCGTCGCTATTCCTGTCTACGCGGTGTAAGACCGTGGATACACATAAATTCCTACCTTCGCCCGCTTCGCTTTTACGGACTCTTCTGCCGAGCGACGATATATCACGATGCTCGGCAGAGGCCTGACGTTCCCTGTCACCACCCGAGCCGAGTACCATTCGGATTAAGTGTTCTCGTTCGGGAGCTACCGACGTACGACTGGCCGCTGTCACACAGACTGGCACATAGACGACGATCGCGAAGAATATCCAACGCGTCGACTGCTTCTCCTCCTCGTCCTCCCTAATCTAATCTTTGCCCTTCATGCCGATCGCTTACTGCCGACTTGTTCGAAACTCAATTTTCGAGGTAACTCGACGGAGACTAAGATCGACGCGATACCATAGAGGCAAAAGTAAGAGAGCAAAGTTTGCTATCGGTCTTAAGAATTGTTTCTCAAACATACATCGTCTATCTCTTAGACGGATATTATAAAATGTGTATGGCGTCCCATCCGGAGAGGTTCGATTTCTGACTGTATTTTTTTCAAAACAAAAATTAATAAGTATACAGTGAAACACCCAATTATTGAAATCCTTTTGGTCATTGACACTTTAGAAAAAATTTGTTGCGCCATTAACATTGCAATTAACGCTTACAGTCTGGGTAGTTTTCTGGCTACCTTACAGTTTTTGTATTAGAACTTTTTCATATATATCAAAAGATAAGTTGGTATGATAATTATGTAAAAATATGACCCTCTCACCACGCTACTACAGTGGTTTCCCGGATTGTAAAGGTCAAACTTCTTGCCTGCACTCTGTGATTTCAAAAGAGAACTTTACAACTGAAACTGAACACTGCCGCTGGTTGCAAGAAGAACCAGGCTTTTTTAGTACGTCAATGATTAAGAGCGATAAATAATAGGATGCCAATGCTTGAGTATTTTACTCTAGTCCCGTTTAGAGAGTAAGAAGTATGTAAAATTATTAGATAAATTAAAGTTTAATGTGAGAAAAATATATGTAATAATCTACGTTAACCAAGGCACTCTTGGCGCTTGCATTTACACTGTCAGGCGCTTAAAATTTAGCGGCTGACATCTTGCGTTCAGCTTTGATATAGCAATTTCTCGCGTTTTTGGTTATAAATTTCATTAAAAACTCTCAGTATTATATCGGAGAGACGACTGTACCACGAAGAGTACGGTCCTAGCGTTACGAAATAGCAAAGACTAGAGTTCTTCTAGCCAGGGCTAGGATAAAGCACGATGATTCCTGATTGGTCTGTATTCTGTCCGCCATTTTTAGGGGTAACGTGTATGGAAGCGAGAGCGGAACTTTAGTAGGAATAAAAGAGAAGCTGTAAGACTGAAATGAAGCACCGCTGCAGCTTCTCTCTCATTCACTCACTCCTCCCTACAAATGGCGGACGATGTCCTAACTCTGACTTGAGCAGCTCTAGCAAAGACCGTCCGGGAAACGAACGGATCTCTCTGGTCACGGCGTTAAACCGCTCCTACGTTATTTACGCCGAGTGCCTAACGACTACGATACCTTGAGCAGCCCTAACTTACTCGCAACGACCAAGAATATGTCCCGAGTGTCCGGACCTTCGTCTTGCCGCGCGGCCAAGCCGTCTTCGAATGAGTTATTCTCGCGAGCGGCCTTCGCAACCGCCGCAAGCAGGCTGGTCGAGTTAATCTCACGCGCCGCGCTTTTGCCGGCGGCGGCCGGCTTCCTACGAATTTGAACAAAGTGCGGAATTTATTCCTGCAAATCCGGTCGAGCAATTCGGGGAATGTGCCCGCAGGCACAAATTTAATAATGATTTAATTAGCATTCCGATATCTCTCTACGCGCGCGGCTATTCGCTTTCACTATTTGCCGCGCGAATCGCGGAAATGACCTCGCGGTGTCGGCCGGGACCGCCCGGTTAAGAACGCGAAGGAGAGTCTCACCCGGAGCGGGGCGCGAGAGCGCGGCGCAAACGGTACGCGCGGAAACGCGGCGGAACACGCTCGACGGATACATAGAGAGCGGATCGCCGCGCGCGTTATCTTGCCGCGCGAAACATTAATAATAAAAGTTTTCGTTTATTGTCTCGCGCGAACGACAAACCGGCCGGCCGCCGTTAGGGGAGGAGAAGAGAGACACGACTGGCGACGGTGTACAACTACGTGCGGTTGCGCACGTTTTGTCTTCGTCATGAATGCTCCCTTATCTTCGGGCGAGTCCATCATCGCGGGACGGTTTTGTCCGCGGGGCGTGTTCCGCCGTAGGACTGTCTGCGAATTGTAAGGAGACAGGAAGCGCAGCGTCTGGACGCGTCCGCCAGTCGGGAAATATTTCGAAACGTCGATCAGAGCCGCGAAACGAGGGTCGAGAGCAGCGGGTAACGCGAGTTGGGTGTCTGGTTGTGATGCACCTCACTCTTTTTCTCCCTATCTCTCTCTCTCTCTCTCTCTCTCTCTCTCTGTGTTGTCTCTGCGTTTCCTGTCTCCTCCGGGTTTTGTCCCTTGCCCTCCCTCGCCTGCCCTTCTAAGTGGCGGCGGGCCGTGCATTTTTCGACGGACAACGCGCGCGCGTTGTTGTTTCGGGGAAGGTTCGCGGCCGGACGCGCGCGCAGAAAGAAAGAAAAGGAAGCGAAGGAAATAAATCTCGTGGAGCCTTCGCGGCAAGGGAAAATCGAGAGCCACCCGCACGACGACTCTTTATTTCCTACGCCATTAGAGCGTTCCCTCTAATTACCGTCACTGATTGCTTCCACGTCCGTTGCGACATCGGCGGCCGTGAACAAGCGCGGATGTGTTCTTGCGCGCGCGTGTCGGTGTAAGCGAGAGGCGAGATTAGTTACCGCCGCTTTTGCTCAATGCGAACCGGTGCGAGACTGATCACAGGCTACGTTTCTCACTTGACCGCAGCATCCCCCCACCGGCCGGTGCTTACCGCGTCCGGTGAAGGGACGCGATGTAAATCAGTCTAGCGGCCAGCCGCCTGCACCGGCCGCACATTAAGTTGCCCCGAGGCGCTTCCCCAGGGGGTGGAATGATTCGAGAGAGGCCGGCTGTGTGCCGAGCAAAATCACCGCGGAACTACGCGGTGATTCCTAGCGCGACGACCAACGCGCGGCCTACTGACGCATTAAGTTCGTCGGCCGCGAAACTTGCGGAAAGCGAGCGATTTCTCACGCGATATCCACGCGGCTCTCAAGAGCACACCAAGTGACCGGATGAGTGCGTATCGGCGAGAGCACGTATACGCGGCGGCGGCGGCAGGAAGCCGATCGATCGTTAAGTTGGCGCCGGCTGCTGGGGACACTTACAAATTAGCCAATCAAGTTCTAATCCCACCACGATTTACCCCAATCAGCCCGCATCCCGCCGCAAATACTTTAATCCGTCCATTAATCCTGCAAGATAAAAGTTTCCGGAGTAGTTACGGCCCCTTTGTCGTCGGCACGGTCGGCCAAATCGGCCCGAGAGGATCGGATCGAATGGCGAATGACGACCGATAGCCGCCGAGCCCTGTTATTAGCGGAATAAGCGATCGGACCTGAGCTTGTCTCAGATAGAAGCACGTCTCAGCGAGATAAATCGCGCGGGTGATCCGCGAACGAGCGAAACGCGTGCTCAGGAAGCACTGTGAAACTTTCGTCGCATTCCTTTTTGTACGATTCGAAGCAAACGTTCGCCACGATTCTGTCTCTTGAGATCTTTAGTCCCATATTAACAGTCGTCACTTGAAACTACCCTTAAATGAGATACTCTGATTTGAGTTCAGAATCAGATGAGAGTTTTCAGTTGAATCACGGTTACAGATATTATCACATATATTATATAATTCAACTGAAGAATTTGGATGTAATTTTGAGTAAAAATCTAAGTATCTCGCGTAGGACAAATTTCAAGTAAAGACTATTAATACAAATTTTAGAGATTTATATTAATATTCGTTACTTGAAAGCTCAAATTAAATGCTCAGATTTGACTTCAGAGTCAGATGAGAGTTTTTCAGTTGAATCACGGTTACAGATATTATCACATATATTATATAATTCAACTGAAGAATTTGGATGTAATTTTGAGTAAAAATCTAAGTATCTCGCGTAGGACAAATTTCAAGTAAAGACTATTAATACAAATTTTAGAGATTTATATTAATATTCGTTACTTGAAAGCTCAAATTAAATGCTCAGATTTGACTTCAGAGTCAGATGAGAGTTTTTCAGTTGAATCACGGTTACAGATATTATCACATATATTATATAATTCAACTGAAGAATTTGGATGTAATTTTGAGTAAAAATCTAAGTATCTCGCGTAGGACAAATTTCAAGTAAAGACTATTAATACAAATTTTAGAGATTTATATTAATATTCGTTACTTGAAAGCTCAAATTAAATGCTCAGATTTGACTTCAGAGTCAGATGAGAGTTTTTCAGTTGAATCACGGTTACAGATATTATCACATATATTATATAATTCAACTGAAGAATTTGGATGTAATTTTGAGTAAAAATCTAAGTATCTCGCGTAGGACAAATTTCAAGTAAAGACTATTAATACAAATTTTAGAGATTTATATTAATATTCGTTACTTGAAAGCTCAAATGAAATGCTCAGATTTGACTTCAGAGTCAGATGAGAGTTTTCAGTTGAATCACGGTTATAACGTCATATAATTTAACACGTTGACTGCTAACTACGAGATAAACCGTAGTTAGCCTTCTTGGCTAGGGCGCCAACTACGATTTATCTCGTAGTTCTTTGACTTGCCGTTTTCGTGCAGCTACAATTAAATTCGTGGTATATAAGTGTAACTAAGAATAGATGGCTTCTAGAAAGAGAGAACAAAAAATCAAGACTGGCTTACATGAATAGAAACTTTATTCATTCATGAACAGAAAATATAATCATAAAAAATTTATTCAAAGTGAAAATCAACAAGCAAACATTCTGTATGCTTTTTGTTGATTACTATGTACTATAATTAGAGTTTTGAATAATATAATATGATTAAATCAAATTGGCTCCTGAGATCGGAATCCTGAAAATTGTCGTGGCAGTCAACGTGTTAACTGAAAAGCTTAGATATTCTAGGTAAAAATCCGAGTATCCTGTGTGAGACAAATTTCAAGTGAGGACTATTAATACAGACCTTAGGTTCATATTAATAGTTGTTATTTGAAAATTATCTCATGTGGGGTACCCAGATTTAAATTCAGAGTTAGAGTTTTTCAGCGAAGTTGCAATTACAGATGTAGATATCATATATACTATAATTAAACTGAAGAAACTTGGATTTAACTCTGAATAAAAATATGAATATTTCACATGATATCATATTTCAAGTTTCAAGTGACAACTATTAATACGAACCTTAGAGACCATATTAATAGTCGTCACCTGAAAGCTAAAATGAGATATTCAGACTTGAGTTCAGAGTTAGATGAGAGTTTTCAGTTAAATCACGGTTATAACGTCACATATGTCATATAATTCAACTGAAAAACTTGGATATAATTTTGGATAAAAATTCAAGTATCTCACATGAGACAAACTTCAAGTAACAACTATTAATACAGTCCTTAGAGTCTGAATTTCGCATTAAGACATTCGAACGAAGTAATCTCAAAACAGAGAACACACAAACCAGAATCGAAATTATTATGCTACTTTTGACCTCAATATTCTATTTAACACCTATTTTGATACTCTGCCTATACCAATAGACGTCTCATTAGATTCTGTTTAACCTATTAGTTTTGTCGAGAAATCTTCCTTAGAATTTACAAATGACATTTTGTACGTTTCCTCTATCATTTAGAGACGCTAAGATACTTTAGTTTCGGCATCAAGCACGCATTGATTCTTCAGAATATACAGAAATGTTAGAAAGTTTCAGGTCAAAAGTAGGGTTGGAATTTGGACTCTGGAATGCGCAAGATTTGTGGACATTTTTTTTCTCTCCCTCTAAACATCGAGACAGCAAATTTCACACTGCGCGACGCGACGAAGATTCTCCGTGGCGGACGCGCTCGTCCCACCTGTGCGCCGGCGGGGTACGCGTCGGTATCTCTTCAAGGGTGGCCATCTAGTTTATTTACGCGCCCGCTTTGCGGATCGAAAGCCCAAAAAGGAGTAAAGCGGCTCCGCGGGAGCGGGTGGTCCGGCAGCGCGCGAGCGGAGGTGCGAGCGTCGCTGGAATTTATACTCCGCGTCGTCGTCGTGTGCGGCCGTCCCCGGGCAATTTTTTTTCAACCTCAACCTCGAGCAACCCCCGCGCCCACTCTCGGTCCCCGTTCTCGTCCCTGTCCCACCGTACCCCCGGCTCTCGTTCCGTCTCGCTCGCGCTAACGGCGGCTATATACAGAACGCTGGACAAACAACAATAAATACATTTTCCCAGGCCGGGTGGCAAACCCGGTGAGGGGTGGAACTTCCATGCGAGCACGTACGGGCATAGCTTAGCGTAATCTGACTGCACACCACCCCATTTCAGCCACCGACCCTCCGCGTCGGGACGCACGCAACCCCCGTCCCACCGTTCTCCCCCGCGTCACCCTTCTCGTCCGCCTTTCCCCTTCGTCCCGCACTACTGTCAGGAGACTGCGAGCGCCCACACCGTAGGGACAGAAACTGGCGAAGGGATGGGAAGGGGTTGCGAGGAGGGGAGAAAAAAAGATAAATACAAGAGCCGACAACGCAGCGGGGAGTTAGGTGGCATCACCACCTGACGAAAGAATTCCGCGACCTGACCAGAATTTCATTAGCCGTGGTCTGGCGAGAGAGGAAGGAAGAGAGAGAGAGAGAGAGAGAGAGAGAGAGAGAGAGAGAGAGAGACAGGGAGGCAGGGAGGCAGCGGAAAGGGTTTGCCGAGGGGGCGAAGGCGGAAAACGGGTGGAGAGAATGGAGACGCGTCAAGCGCGTTTATCGGCGCGAAAGAGCTTGTTAAACGGCCCGTTTCACGGTGCTGCCTTTTCTTCTCGGGGGCGGCGGGTGGCTGAAGCGGCCGGAGATTTCGTGCGCGATGACGGCCTAAGGGAAGCGCGTCGTTACGACGAGAACGAAAACAATTTTCGCTCGAGAACGCGCGGATATTGTTCCGACCGGGATTCGCCGCTCGTATATCGTAAGGAATAAACATTACGATAGCGCGATAGCGTAATGTAAACCGCGAGTGAAAGCCCCGGGGTGATAAAATGATAAGTCACGTGAGGGAAAGAGCGTGTGAACATGTTCTAATATACACATGTTCACGAGCACGATTGTGGCCTCGACAGTCCCGCGTGCAGTCTTACGCGCGGAGTATATTAAGGAGCACGATCGGCTCTTCAATTTATAACTGTATTGCGACAACGCTCGGAAACTAATCGCATTCTTACTTTGGACATATAATGTGATCGCACAGTCGTAAAAAAATAAGCATGCGCTGTCGGCAATTATTCACTGACGTATATTGTCCTGGACGAAGAAAGGAACGACGAAATTAGAGAACGGTAAAATTGGAGACATTTTCACTTGGAATAACATTCGGTCTTTCTCACATTCAGTTGCGCGATAAGCGCGCGCGCGTTTTGGTTATATCGCCGCCATATCGCGCCGAGGTAAATTCAAAATATTGCGAGTCAATTTCTCTCTTTTTGCAGCGGAAGTTTAGGTGCGCCGTTCTCAGCGTATCCGTAATATCCCAGTCGGTTCCGGCCGTTCGGAATGCTAATGCGTGATTACGGCGGCTACGGCCGTAATACGCGAACTTTTTGTGCGGCTCACGTGTGACCCGGGGGCGCTTAAAACATCCCTTAAATTACCCCCATTAGCAAGGGTTGAACGCCGGGTAAACGAGGATTTCACTGGCGCTGTTATGCGAGATTTATTCCGTGGGAAATATTCCTTTCGTACGTTAAATTACGCCGTTATACGCCGAGGGGGTCCTGCGCCTCGCGCCAGACGAGTCGATCCAAGTATAAACTTAAGCCGATTTAACAACGTATTGTACCGCTATCGCGCGTTTTCGCGAACGTATTAAATGCGAAGTAACGAGCCGGCGGGGAAGTTATCGCGGTGCAATGAAAGCGACGATTCGAGTGGGCGACGATACGGCGCCAGTAGCTACCCTCGCCGTGGCGAAGTAGCTTCGCTGAAGTAGCTACGAGCTCTGTGAGATCATGTCGAAAATGGCCGAAACGCGGCTGTTTCTTAAGCGATACGCGTACGCTCGCGACGCATCGAAAAATACTTGTCCACGCAATGATCGCATCATTAATCCGTCTTCAGCTGATAACCACTGTGACTAAAGACTCGTCTACAATACGCAGGGTAAGTTCTCTTGGCGTGAGAGTTGGAGTACAAATAAAAATAATCTGTTATTTTATTATTCTCTTTGTATTCTTACTTAAGAGAAATACTTCCGGCGTAAGGGAGTGAAATACAGGGACGCGCAAGCGGAATCAATTACTTTTATTTCTTACTCCAGTTTGTGCGCCAAGCTTACTTCGCGTATTGCAGAAGAGCCTTAAGAGGTATTCGCACTTCAGCCATTTTCGATGAGACAGAGTTCGTTTCACGGACTGATACGTCAGTTTTTTTCCATTAATATCTCGAAATCTTAGGTGGTAGTTTGAAAAATGATGGAGGAACTTTTCGTTTAGTTCAACTTAATCTACCCATACACGTGCTTTTGGAGCGTTAGACACCCAGTATAATTCCAGCGCGGGCAATTTCACTAAATATACGAGAAAAGTCATCATGACGCGATAAGTGCCCAAGAAACATCTCAGGGAAAAACTGATTAGTTACTGGCCAGTAACTAGACAGTTTTTACTGGTTAGGATTAATTGGACAGTTACTGTTTTGAAATTTCGCAGAAAATACTGACTATTTTTTCATGGCCAATTACTAGTCAGAAACTAGACTTGAGAAAATAGTAAGTAAATATTTAATAGTTTCTGCACAGCAAAAACTCTGAAAATACTGTTCAGTATTTTTAGACCAATTATTTGTCAGAAACTATACAAGAAAAATGATAAGGAAATGCTGTGCATTTTCTGTCCAGCAAAAAATCGGAAATTACTGACGAATTTTTTTGAGACAGTTCCTAATCAAAATAAAATAAAGTATTAAAGATGAAAAAAAAATTTTTAAATAAAAATTATAAAAATTTAATTTTAATAAAATTATCGTTTCTATATATATATAATTAAATTATTTATAACTATTAATAAACTAAAAAAAATAGATACTGATCAGAAACCGATAAAAAAATGCTTATAAAATAACCAAAAACTATATAAAAACTAGTAAAAAATTGCTTAGAAACTGCTAATAAACAGGTTAGATACTATGTCTAGATATAGCTTCCGGATTCAGGTTAGATACTGATCAAAATCTAGTTAAAAATTGATCTGAAACTGTCTGGTCCAACTGTTCAGTTTTTGACGAAGTGAGCGTCGACCAAACCAGTCAGTTTCTAGCCAAGAAAACTGGCTAAAAACTAGCTAGTTACCAAAAATTCCTGGACAGTTACTGATCAGAAACTGTTTAAATTTCTCGCTTGGCAGAGTAATGCGGAGGATTCTTTGTTTTCTCTCTTTTTCTTTCTTTTAGAAAGACAAAGGAAAATGCCTTGAATATCGACGGCGACTATCTTATTTGACAGAAATCGCTTCGCGTGATATTTTAATTTTCATTTTTGTCGCTTTCACATGCAACTATCTCAGTCCCCTGTGGCGTCTCGCGGCTCTCTGTCTTTTTCAGAGAGCAGAGCCTCGCTCTGCAAGATGACGTCCCGTTTTTCGCACGTGACTAACGGCACGCGGCTCGAATCTTATCTCCCTAATTTCTCGAGAGCTAGCGTCCGCCGTCGGTAGCGAACACCGTCGGCACCCCGAGCTGGGGAGACGCTCGCGAACGATTTACGGAATTTAAACAGACCCTCAGGATAAGGCGGCGACGGCGGCGGCTTGGCGTTGCATGGCAGGTCGGATTAGCAGGTTGCCCCCGCATCAAAATAATTCCCCTTCGTTCTCTATCCTCCCCTACCCTACCTTACCCTGCCCTGCCCTGTCCCCCGACTCTTACTCCCGTCACGGCCGCCCCCGCCCGCGTCAGCCTCCGGGGTAGGTTACGTCCTTCCTGCGGGATAAAACAAAACAGCCAGCGGAGTATATTAATGCCTGGCTTAATGCGACCCGCCTAATTAATGGACCGACTCTCCGGACGGCCCGCCCGCGCGGCCGGTTCTAAAAGTAAGAGATAACGCCGCTGCAGAAGCATTATTAAAGACAAAAGCGCGACCGCGCCGTGCCGCTCTGTGCGCTGGCCGAGTGGAAATTTCAGCTAAGCGTTTCCTGATGTAAGGGATTTTCCCCCGCGCGCCGTCGGAGCGGAGGGTGAGAGGCAAGACAGTCATGCGAGCCGTTTGTCGAAGCTAAATTGTTCGAGGGCTACTTGAGATACCTCATCTCGATTGAGATATCGCTCAAAAACAAATGAAACTAACGGAATTCAACGCGCGAAGGTTTATCGCCGGATATGTTTCGGAGGTGGTTGTCGATCTGGGGGTTGGACCACGCTTCAACGAGGATATCGCGATGGTACTTGCAGCCGCGAGTTATGGAGAACGAAGACGCTTCGGCGAGTTAGGTGCCCAAGGCGCAGTGCGCCGTAGCTTTTTACTTCTTCAAGAGTTGCGGGGGTGGCTCGCTGGGAGTGTCGTGGATGCTGCAGGGGCGGAGCCTTGAGAGAGTTGCATCGAGACTGCTCGGTTGCGTCGATAAGCAGATCGTCTACCCCTACTACCCCGTGCCGAGATTTTGCAGACATGCTTGTTACGAAGCTACGGGGAAGACGGAGTTTCGCGCAATTCCTGCGACAGCCGCCAAATCGCCCCGCGATTAGTCGGCCCTCACGATCGTCGCAGCATCACTTCCGAGTAGACGGTCAAAGCGATGGTTTTTGAATTACGCCCTTCATCCGGCCGATCGTTGAGGGCGTGGCTCGATCATTCGCGTGGCTTCCGTAATGCGATCGCAATGATAATGACCGGCGAGAGGAGCGCAGCGGGGCGGGCTTAGTCAAGGAGAGTACCCGTAAACCGACTCGTGGACAGGTTAGCGGTTCTCGAACGTGTAGCGGCTAATCGAATTATCGATGCTTTGAGAATCAGCCTCCGTGGATGATTCGATCATGTACCTGATGAACAGTTCCGGCGGTCAGCGATGCGAGCCACTTTCGAAGGGTGCCCTCTCGTTATGGACCCTCCACGGTAACGTTTGAGCGAGGCCGTTTCCGCCGCGCTCCGTTGCCTCCTCGACGACAATAACTTCGGCCGGGTAATTGCTCGCAAAAAACCTGTACCCACGGCGACGCTTAGAGACCGACCGCTGACCGCGCGGGTTTCACGCGAGAGCGGCTCGCGTCCGTTGCTCGCGCCGTTGTTATCGCAGCTGTGCGATTTCGGGGGGAAACAGCGAAATCAAAGTCGAGAGGAAGGTAGTCCAGGAGCGCGCAGAAAAGCGTGAGCAGTAAAACTTGAGTAGCAAGCAGATTGACCAGTCGCAGTCGTTGATTTCTTTCACGGCTCAGGAATGATCGACTGTGATTGTCCAATTTTCTTACCGCTTCGGCTCTCTATGTGCCGTTCGCCTGAGGCCGACATTCGAACGACGAGAGGATCCCGTTGGAGCAGTGCAAAAGGACGGGCGTTCTTTCGCGGCGCCCGGGAGGGAAACCGCGGCCACCGCGCTGATGAAAATCGTGGCTAAATACAAAGTGGAAATTGAGCGGCAACCTAGCCCCGGCGGTCGAAGGTTTTCGAGGTCGTCGGCGGAATCCAGGTCGGCGTCCGCAGGAATTTCTGCGGTGAAATTCCAGCGCGCGTAACTCCAAATATTTCTGTTATCGTAGTTTCGTACGGGGGGGATTTCGAGTTTCAAAGGAAACACTCTCGCCGCTTCCGTTCGCGAAACAGCGACGGTGTTTCGCGTCGCGAAACAGTCTAACGCGCCACGACCGAGCGCGGACGTGCGCGTTCCTACGGAAATTCCGTCGATGCGTTCTGTCGCTGAGCCCGAGTCGAAATCTGACTCCAGTATTTCACTGAGTATGCCCAGTTTGATACTCTGAAGCCTACATTACCTTCTCTCGCTTTTACTTAATCTACTAGTTTTGCCCGAAAGTTCTTTATAGGGCGTAGTTCTTCATGCGTCTTCTGCCATTTAGAGGCGCTGAGTAAGACTTCACACAGTCTCCAAATATATTAAGCATACAGTTCTGAGTCGAAATTTTGATCCTACTTTCGACGTTAATATTCCATTAATTAATGCCTACTTTGATACTCTGAAGACTATGTCAGCCTCTTTTGATCCTGTTAATCTGCTAACTTTGTCGAGAATACTTCAGGACTTACGAGTGATATTTCGTGTGTTTTCTGCTATTTGCAGGTGTTAAGTAAAACTTCTATTTTCATATATATTAAATATATACTCATCTTTAGAAAGTTCAATTCGAAAATAAGAGTAGATTTCGAAAACACACGGAGGATAAATTAAGCTATTATAGACCGGTTAATAGTAATTGAAGCTTGTTTTATGTAAGCTTTCTATTCAGGCTCATATGCAAGTTTTCCAATTGAATTAGTAATAATAATACATGATATTTATATCTGTAATCGCGATTCACAACTGAAAGATTTATCTAATAACTCTAAAATGAGATCTGAATATATCTCACATGAGACAAATTTCAAGTATACACAGTATAACACATTAATACGGGTCATAGACATATAGAACAGACTGTGTATTGCTGTAGGAGAGATGAAGTCACAGCATTAGAAAGAGAGCAACAGAAAGTAAGATGCTTTTTTTGTCTAATTATCTAGTTAGTGAGAAGAGCGCAAGAGGAAAAGTAATCATATGATCAGTGCATCCTACCTTTCTTTCACTGTGGTTCACTCTCTCATTCTCCTATGTCGCCTTCTTCAAGGTTGCATTCTGAAACATTCTGTTTGAAGAAATTTTACTCAATACTCCACAATATATGTAACGTGAATTATAAGTATTGAGTAGAATTTTCTTCAAAAAGGACGTTTTAGAAGTCTGGAATTGAGTATGACAAGGAAAATATTTGATCTATATCTTTGTCCTTCAGTCTTGTCATCAGCCGTTTCGTAAGAGTGCGCAATCCATTTCGTAAATTTATGGAAGTTGCGAATGATATGTGTAAGAGAGAGAGAGAGAGAGAGAGAGAGAGAGAGAGAGAGAGAGAGAGAGAGAGAGAGAGAGAGAGCGCGTACGCGCGCATCGAGTAAAGCTTGGCGCGACACGCCTACAGGTCCATGTGCGGGCTTTCAATCTAATTTACATCGTCGCGCGAGCTCGGTCCGCGAAAGACCAACATAAATTTAACGTCGCGCCGATCGATCGCCTAGCGATTATTATGTGGGAAAGTTTATATGCGGGCGGATTTAATAGTTTGCATAATTTACCCCGCTAGTTAGTTATTCCATTAATCATTATCCCGGGGGTAGGTGTGTGCATGCCCGCGAATAACAATCGTACTATTATTTATAATGTATTCAATTTATCGGTAACCCGCGGGCGGAGGTAAAGCGTGTAATCGATTCAACTCGATTAATTAACTCGCCCCCGCTGGTGCGATTGTAACCGAGGTGCGCCTCTCTCTCGGCTTGTGTGCCGAGGCGTCTCTCGCGTTACTGTAGACGAAAACTTTCCGCGCCGTTTGCGTTCCGCAAAAAACCCGCCCCTCACACCGATGTGTTGCACGTAATACACATGCACACACACATACACACACACACACATATATATATATATATATATGCGGGTCCGCGCGGGCGGCGTACGACAAAGGCGTTTAATTAGAAGCGCATCGGGAAACGGGGCATCATCCGGCGCGGTTTTTGTCCCTGGAAATTTTCGCGTTCCCTCTCCAAGGCGATACGCGGATTTTTCATCCCCGTTGCCGTTAATAATTAACGGATCAAAGGCATCGTATTAATATTTGCCCCAAAGTCCCGACCGCACGGAAGATATTAACCCGCGTAATATTGTGTCCATGCTAGGGGTGAGAGAGAGAGAGGACATATTGAAACCGCACAAACTTCGCTCATAGCATCCGCGGGTATGAGCTCGTAAATATACCGGGTGGCTGAGATCGAACTTGGTCGGCAGGGCGCGCGTGCTGGTGGACATCGCCCGGAGGAAAAAGGACGAGCCTTCAGCTCCGCGCGATTATTAATCTCTTCAAGATCAAACGGTCAAGCGCGTGCTCGAGATCCTGCGCTCTCCTGTGCATTACCAAAGATTGTACATGTCTCTCAGGACCTTCGTGGAGAATATTTCCTCATCCACAACGCGTTCGCGTCGCCGTGGGTACAGCGCGAGTGGGTATCGCGCTATTTTTATACACTTAAGCGGACACCGTAGCTCCTCCGAGGGGACACCTAATGTTTATCCGGAGCACGGACAACGGTCGACTGCGGGAGTCGTTGGTTGTTTCGGAGCCGGTGGTGCTTAAACGCGCAATAAGTGAACAGAGAGGGAGAACGAGGGCGAGAGGACGCAATGGGAGGGTCAAACTAATTCGATTCTAAACTCTGACCACATCGCGAGAAAGAGACCGTGGGACGGGACACTCCCGATGCGGGAGAGATCTGCGGAAGGATGAGAAAGGCTACACACACCCCGGCCGAGCGGGGTGGACACAGATGGCACTAACCGCGCCGTTAAATTCTCAAGCCGTAACTCTAATTACTCATAGACAAGCCGACATTCTCTAGTGCCAGATGCTGGCGAAACTTGTTAAATGCACGCGAACGCGATTACTCATTCGATCCTGCCGGCCGAGGACTGCCAGACCGGAAAGTCGATCTGACGGGATTATCCGAGATCGTTGTGCAACTTCCGGCACGAGGATAAGATAACGTCGTGACAAATACAAGTCTCGAAAGTCAACGTCGGGCTATTTTCGTCTGTTCTCTTTCCTCTTCTCGCATCCCATATCCCGAAAGTTTAGTCCTACTTTCTAATACTCTGAATATACTCTGAAGGATCAGTGTATACTTGCAGAGAAAAATGTATGATATTTGGAACTATAATGGCATAGTAAAAAGATTATAGTTAGGAATATAATTTTTATAGTAAACGTTACCATAATATTAGTAATATTTACAATATAAGCATAGTATAACTGACCCGTGCAAAACTTTTACCAAGAATTACAATCATTTGAAATAAAAAATATATTAAGATAGCAAATATTGAATGGTAAGAGAAATTAACTATTTTATACAGTCAATACAATTGGAATATACATGTAACTATATTCCCAAAAGATGCTTTACCATATATATAGAATAATAAGATGGTGACTATAAATTTGTGTTCATTCTACTATAACTTCATGTTTAGATGAACTATAAATATATGTTTGAGGCCAAAACGAACTATAAAATTTAGTAAGATTATAGTTATTCCAACTATTTTTTCTTTCAGTGTGGTACACATGGAAACTAAAGTCCTGTTTAGTCTCTAAGGTCTTTTAGCGTCTCTAAAGTCATTACTTGAAACTTGTCTCAAATAAGAGACAATACTCAGGTCTGAATTTAGACTTGTATTAATAGTCATTTAAAATTTACGTCGTGCACGGAAAAAAAAGCTTGATTGAATTAACCAAATATCTGGTCGAATATGAACGATCCAGAATTCCGATTGAAGTAACTCGAATTCTGTTTAAGTCAACCAAACATCTTGTTAACTTAAACAAGATTCGGGTTACTTCAATCGGAATTTCTGGATCGTTCGTAATCGACCAGATATTTGGTTAATTCAACCAAACCTTTTTTTCCGTGTGTGAGATATTTATACCTGCATTCAAAGTCAGATGAATCTCTCAGTTGAATCGTGATTGCAGATATAAATTTTACATATATTATAATTCGACTGAAAAAAAATTTGCATTTAACTGAATAAAAATCTGAGTATCTCACATGAAATAAGTTTCAGATGACACAACTATTATACAGGTCTTAGCGTTAGATATAAGTTTTTCAATTAAATTGCAATTATAAATATAGTGTTATAAATATCGTATGATTCGAATACAAAATACCGATATAACTTGAATTTCGATCTGAGTGTTTGATAGACAAATTTCAGACAAGTAAGGGTTATTAACACGGGCCTAAATGGTAAAAGCCGAGTCGAAATTTTAGCCCTACTTTCGATCTAAACTTTCTAACATTTGTATATTCTGAAGAATTAGAATAAATTTAATACGAGTGGAAAATAGCTTATTTATTCTAAATGAGAGAGAGAGAGAGAGAGAGAGAGAGAGAGAGAGAGAGAGAGAGAGAGAGAGAGAGA
>NW_022639462.1:616394-619550 GCF_010583005.1 Odontomachus brunneus | reverse complement strand
GAGAGAGAGAGAGAGAGAGAGAGAGAGAGAGAGAGAGAGAGAGAGAGAGAGAGAGAGAACAAAATACCACTTGAGAGAACCTCTACTGCAAAGCTGCAAGTTAAATGGAATCAAAAGAGGTTAACATAGACTTCTGTGTATCAAAGTAGGTGTTAAATGGAATATTGAGGTCGAAAGTAGGGTAAAAAATTTTTGACTCGTTGAGATAGTATTAGAATAAGAATGTCAAGTGCGCATGCCTTCGTTGCATTTTACTCCCTAGAATCCGCGAGTCCAAATGAATGCGCGCTCGGCGCGGAATTTACGAGGCGCGACGAAGTCTCCGTGTGGCGATTAAGGCGGCATTTCTGTACCATGTTGCAGACGATAAAATGACTATGGATGGGAGCAAGAGCGAGCCGGGCAAGAACGGGGCCACTCAGCAAGAATGCGCGGGTTGCGGAAAGGCGATTACAGAGAGGTGAGTGCTCCGCTTCGTTGCGTGACACGACGCTTCGTGTATGTATGTTTTATACCCCTACCTGTGGCCAGGTACCTAGCCTAAAAGAACGCTGGCCGTAAGGACTTAACGGTCGATCATAACGTCTGTCTTCTCTTTTCTGTCTTCATTTTTTTCGCGGGAGGAGGGAGAGCCTGCGTCGTCGCACGCACGAACTAGGTTAAATATATTTCCATATTATCGTTAATTGCGAGACGATTATACGCGTGTTTCGAAATTTTGGTCTTACATTAATCTTGCAAATCTCGTTGAGCGAACTACATAATTGATAGATTACGTAATTGAATTGCAAATAATACATTGCATGCCCCGAAATTAATAATAAAGATTAAATTCAAATATGTGTGTGTATGTGTGGTCTGTTGAAACGATCGAAAATTAAATCATCCTTAAATAAGTTCTCCTTTTTAAGGGAATGACGCCAAAGTGGATGATGTGTTCCAAAAAAGTCGATGACGTAGAGGCGTTAAAATTGTTAAAAGGACATGTCAAATAAACATTAATACGATTACGCTACTCTTTTCATATTTCTGGCACATATAGATCTTGTATAAATGTGTGCTGCTTTATCATATTTTTTGCGGGAAATATGACTATGCATATATAGAAATCTTTCTATAAACTTTACGTATATTTTAAGCTTCCAATAATTCCTTTAATTGTAAAAGTTTTTTGAGATTTCCTTGAACGGTATGTGCAAGCTGCAGAATTTTTGTATCAGCTCAATGTTTACGTCAACTGATAGCTCGTGATATCAATTTTCTACTATTTTCGTTACATATTGAGCAATGCTCCAATTCATTTTAACACGTATTTTAATTATGTAAAAGCATTTGCAATTCTGTGCAACCAATACGGCAAAACATTGCAGAATAAAAGTCGATATCTTGTCGATAAAATTTTCAAGTATGGCGTTCACTAATTGTTAATGAGACGCCTCAAAATAACTACTTATAAATTAATGTAAAATCACAACTTTTCCTCGAGTGAGGACACCGTAAGCGCGTTGTCTAAAAGTCGCGAGATTAAAGCCGCGCGACGATTATAATTAAAAGTCGGGATATTAATTAACGTACGTTCACCTCGCAGCGCAGACTACGTCAGCGTTCGTGAAAAGAACTCGTAGATTAGTCGCGTGTACGCGACACGTTATCTTACACAACCGATCTCGAACGTCTTAAAATGAATTTTTCCAAACTAATTATCATGTCGTCCTTCTACCAGGTACCTTCTGAAGGCGTTGGATATGTACTGGCACGAAGATTGCCTGAAATGCGGGTGCTGCGACTGTAGACTCGGCGAGGTCGGCTCGACGCTCTACACGAAGGCCAATCTCATCCTCTGCAAAAGAGACTATCTGCGGTATGTACCCGACAAACAATCCCGATCGATCGCCCCCGATACCTTGCGCGTCGCGAAATCTTCCCGGCGAGTTCGCAGTTCACAGATTCGATAGTATCGCGCCGTGACGGGTCAATAAACGTCGACAGACGCAGACAGGTTGCCAGAGCGAGACGAGGAACGCGATCTTTCGGCGAGGGGGCGAGAAAATCGCGAGGAGGAGGAGGAGAACAGCGGAGGCGGCAACAAATCGAATTTTACAGATGAGTTTCCCTTATTGAATACAGCCACATCCCGTATAAACAAGCGAGAGCAAATAAACCGTGTTGAGATTACAAAGTCCCGAGGGAATGCGCGCAGGTGGCGCGTCCGCGCGCGAGAAGCACGCACTGTCGGAAACATTGTGGTCTTTATTAATGGCCCAATATTTGAAGACGGCATATCCGTGGCCGTAAGCTTATTGGCTCCCGCTGTGCGCGCCGACAAAAGTTCCCCGCTCGTTCTCGTAATCGAAGAAGAACACGACTTTTTGCGAAACTCGGTCTCGTCGGGAAAAATGCGGTGATATTTTACTGCAATAACGTTAATCGCGACGCTCTGCCGAGCAAGCGTGTCGCCGATTTCAATGGCGAATGGAAAGGTCGCAGGAGACGTCGCGTCGCGTTATTGTATCGCGGGTGAGCGATCGTTCGGAAAATCCGGGATAACGAGGACAGACGGTTCACGTTCGTCTCTCCCTCGTCTGTTCGACAGGCTCTTCGGAAACACCGGCCACTGCGCGGCCTGCAGCAAGGTGATTCCGGCGTTCGAGATGGTGATGCGCGCGAGAACCAACGTTTATCACTTGGAGTGCTTCGCTTGTCAACAGTGCAATCACAGGTGAGTGACTCAAGGCGCGGATATTTAACTGACTTCATTTAATTTTATTTTATTTATGGCGATCTCTTTGGAGCCTTAAGGCTTCAAATCCAGTTTCTGACCAGTAACTGTCCAGGAATTTTTGGTAACTAGCTAGTTTTTAACCAGTTTTCTTGACTAGAAACTGACTGATTTGGTCGACGCTCACTTCGTCAAAAACTGAACAGTTGAACCAGACAGTTTCAGATCAGTTTTTAACTAGATTTTGATCAGTATCTAACCTGTTTATTAGTAGTTTCTAAGCAGTTTTTTACTAATTTTTATATAGTTTTTTACTATCTTATAAGCATTTTTTATCGATTTCTGGTCAGTATCTATTTTTTCAGTTATTAATAGTTATAAATAATTTAACTATATATATATATATATATATATATATATATATATATATATATATA
>NW_022639462.1:613672-616324 GCF_010583005.1 Odontomachus brunneus | reverse complement strand
TATATATATATATATATATATATATATATATATATATATATATATATATAGGAACAATAATTTTATTAAAATTAAATTTTTATAATTTTTATTTAAAAAAATTTTTTTCATCTTTAATATAATCTTTTATTTTATTTTGGTCAGGAATTATCTAAAAAAAATTCGTCAGTAATTTCCGATTTTTTGCTGGACAGAAAATGCACAGCATTTCCTTACCATTTTTCTTCTATAGTTTTTGACAAATAACTGGTCCAAAAATACTGAACAGTATTTTCAGTTTTTGCTGGGCAGAAACTATCCAATATTTACTTACTATTTTTCTTACATAGTTTCTAACAAAAAACTACCCAAGAAATACTGAACAGTATTTTCAGAGTTCTTAATGGACAGAAACTGTCCAGTATTTACTTACTATTTTTTCAAATCTAGTTTCTGACTAGCTATGAAAAAATAGCTAATATTTTCTGCTAAGTTTTAAAACAGTAACTGTCTAATTAATCCTAATCAATAAAAACTGTCTAGTTACTGGCCAGTAATCAGTTTTTCTCTCAGATGTTTCTACTTGTGTTACTTTAGACATATAGAACGAACGTTAACCCGTCACCCAATCCTTAAACGACAAGGTGCAATTATGGGGCATAAACGACATTTTTGAGTTTATTTTCTCCTTCTGCATATTAAAATTTGTAGGATAAATAAATTTAGTACAAACATATTTTTTATTGTATATAAAAATATTTTTTCAGTGTAATATCTGATTTTGGCGTAAACATATCACAAAGTTTCAATAGATTGCGCTGAAAAATATGCGCCGAATGAAATTATCTTTGAACTCCACTTTGTCGTTTAAGGATTAAATATAAATATTCTTTTATAAGGAATTTATTCATTTAAACCAAAGTGCTTAAAATTATTACAAAATGTAACATTTATCGCAGTAAAATACATTTGTAGTTGAAATTTCGTACGATTTTTTTGCACCGTTCGTAAGAAATTTTAAACTAAATATCACAATTTTGCACATATAATCTTATCTGATGGAAGCAATACAAACGGCTCTTATCACACAGTATAACTTTGTAAAAAATGATATTATCAAATAAAAACACTTACTGTTATAAATGTTATAAATGTCACATATTTAGCGAACGTGGCATAAAAGAAAAAATAGCCTTTGTTACATCGGTTTTGTGATAGGCTAGTTGTTTTATGTTTTGAGTAGGATTGCAATACCGAATAAAACGTGGCGAAGTAATATCATGAAATTAATTCCAAATTAATATTTATTTTTTAGATAGCGAAATCAATATATGAAACGTAATTTTGCTCGATAAATAGTGGATTTATGAGCAACTCTTTTGGGCGTCCTGAAATTACACACCTGGTGAATAATTTCAAATTCCGTTTTTCGTTTTACGAGCGTCCTATATCACGTCATTTCAGTTTAAGAGTCAGAAATGTATATTCAGTGTTCAAATACGCGTCCAAAATACGATCCCTGATTGCTTCTTCTACGCGAAGACGTATTGCGCATTTCCGGTACATAAAAAAGGGCATTCTTGTTTGGAAAATATTTTTATTATTGACATTTTCTAAAAATAAGATTAATGTTAAAATAAGATTATATGACGTTGAACGAAGATAAATTAGTCTTTAGGCAAGATGAATATATTTAAATTAACACAATTATATCTTCTCATATATAACCAACATTATTATTATTGCTCATGTATGAGAAAATGATTGTGTTAACTTGACTATATTCGTCTTGATTAAAGACTAATAATATATAACCAAGAATATTAACATTGTAATATTCTATGAGAAAATAATGTGTTAATTTGTTATATATTCGTCTTGAAAACAAATTTATTTTCATTTAACGCCATATAATCTCATCTTAACATTAATCTTATTTTCAAAATGTCAATAAAGATATTTTTTAAACAAGGATATTCTTTTTTCCATAAATTCGGCGCAGACCCATATTAATCGTTTCGGCCGATAAGCGACGAAATCCCAAGAAATGCCGACGATACGATAAGCACGGCGACTCGCGTCGCGCGGTCCCGCGTTTCCGCGGGCCCCTCCGGCTGCGCTATTATTTTATTAACAATAATGAAAGCCGGTAATTAAACATTCACACCCGGCGGCGCCGACGTTGGCGGCAGCAGCAAAGTCGCTCGCTCGAGTATTCCTCGTGGCAGCTCATCCGTATAACAATTTAATTCGAGCCACCCCAGCTACCGGCGCGCCCGGGGGTTCGCCTAACTTCTGCAGCACTTCGCAACACTTCGCTTACTTATTCACAACAACCGAGTTAAGCCGAGGCTCGTTCGAAAGCCGGGGCTCCAGCCGAAACGCCTCGGCGGATCTGCCGAATGGAGATAATCGGCGCCGTGAGGCTCCGAGAAAGCCCGCGAGCCGTGCGTTTTCGTGAGACCGCGGAACGACGGGAAAACTGAAGCATTTCGCGCGAGCGATCTGACTTCTCCCTGCGAATTCCTCAAAAAACATTTTTTTCGTGCTAACTTAAGCCTAGGTATACACACTTATTTTTCGTAGATGCTGTACTGGACTCTGAAGGACTAGCTACTTTTTTTTATTATAACTCCGGTAAAAATCACGTATTTTGACTTTTCTTTTCCCGAC
>NW_022639462.1:610870-613662 GCF_010583005.1 Odontomachus brunneus | reverse complement strand
GAGAGAGAGAGAGAGAGAGAGAGAGAGAGAGAGAGAGAGAGAGAACAAAATACCACTTGAGAGAACCTCTACTGCAAAGCTGCAAGTTAAATGGAATCAAAAGAGGTTAACATAGACTTCTGTGTATCAAAGTAGGTGTTAAATGGAATATTGAGGTCGAAAGTAGGGTAAAAAATTTTTGACTCGTTGAGATAGTATTAGAATAAGAATGTCAAGTGCGCATGCCTTCGTTGCATTTTACTCCCTAGAATCCGCGAGTCCAAATGAATGCGCGCTCGGCGCGGAATTTACGAGGCGCGACGAAGTCTCCGTGTGGCGATTAAGGCGGCATTTCTGTACCATGTTGCAGACGATAAAATGACTATGGATGGGAGCAAGAGCGAGCCGGGCAAGAACGGGGCCACTCAGCAAGAATGCGCGGGTTGCGGAAAGGCGATTACAGAGAGGTGAGTGCTCCGCTTCGTTGCGTGACACGACGCTTCGTGTATGTATGTTTTATACCCCTACCTGTGGCCAGGTACCTAGCCTAAAAGAACGCTGGCCGTAAGGACTTAACGGTCGATCATAACGTCTGTCTTCTCTTTTCTGTCTTCATTTTTTTCGCGGGAGGAGGGAGAGCCTGCGTCGTCGCACGCACGAACTAGGTTAAATATATTTCCATATTATCGTTAATTGCGAGACGATTATACGCGTGTTTCGAAATTTTGGTCTTACATTAATCTTGCAAATCTCGTTGAGCGAACTACATAATTGATAGATTACGTAATTGAATTGCAAATAATACATTGCATGCCCCGAAATTAATAATAAAGATTAAATTCAAATATGTGTGTGTATGTGTGGTCTGTTGAAACGATCGAAAATTAAATCATCCTTAAATAAGTTCTCCTTTTTAAGGGAATGACGCCAAAGTGGATGATGTGTTCCAAAAAAGTCGATGACGTAGAGGCGTTAAAATTGTTAAAAGGACATGTCAAATAAACATTAATACGATTACGCTACTCTTTTCATATTTCTGGCACATATAGATCTTGTATAAATGTGTGCTGCTTTATCATATTTTTTGCGGGAAATATGACTATGCATATATAGAAATCTTTCTATAAACTTTACGTATATTTTAAGCTTCCAATAATTCCTTTAATTGTAAAAGTTTTTTGAGATTTCCTTGAACGGTATGTGCAAGCTGCAGAATTTTTGTATCAGCTCAATGTTTACGTCAACTGATAGCTCGTGATATCAATTTTCTACTATTTTCGTTACATATTGAGCAATGCTCCAATTCATTTTAACACGTATTTTAATTATGTAAAAGCATTTGCAATTCTGTGCAACCAATACGGCAAAACATTGCAGAATAAAAGTCGATATCTTGTCGATAAAATTTTCAAGTATGGCGTTCACTAATTGTTAATGAGACGCCTCAAAATAACTACTTATAAATTAATGTAAAATCACAACTTTTCCTCGAGTGAGGACACCGTAAGCGCGTTGTCTAAAAGTCGCGAGATTAAAGCCGCGCGACGATTATAATTAAAAGTCGGGATATTAATTAACGTACGTTCACCTCGCAGCGCAGACTACGTCAGCGTTCGTGAAAAGAACTCGTAGATTAGTCGCGTGTACGCGACACGTTATCTTACACAACCGATCTCGAACGTCTTAAAATGAATTTTTCCAAACTAATTATCATGTCGTCCTTCTACCAGGTACCTTCTGAAGGCGTTGGATATGTACTGGCACGAAGATTGCCTGAAATGCGGGTGCTGCGACTGTAGACTCGGCGAGGTCGGCTCGACGCTCTACACGAAGGCCAATCTCATCCTCTGCAAAAGAGACTATCTGCGGTATGTACCCGACAAACAATCCCGATCGATCGCCCCCGATACCTTGCGCGTCGCGAAATCTTCCCGGCGAGTTCGCAGTTCACAGATTCGATAGTATCGCGCCGTGACGGGTCAATAAACGTCGACAGACGCAGACAGGTTGCCAGAGCGAGACGAGGAACGCGATCTTTCGGCGAGGGGGCGAGAAAATCGCGAGGAGGAGGAGGAGAACAGCGGAGGCGGCAACAAATCGAATTTTACAGATGAGTTTCCCTTATTGAATACAGCCACATCCCGTATAAACAAGCGAGAGCAAATAAACCGTGTTGAGATTACAAAGTCCCGAGGGAATGCGCGCAGGTGGCGCGTCCGCGCGCGAGAAGCACGCACTGTCGGAAACATTGTGGTCTTTATTAATGGCCCAATATTTGAAGACGGCATATCCGTGGCCGTAAGCTTATTGGCTCCCGCTGTGCGCGCCGACAAAAGTTCCCCGCTCGTTCTCGTAATCGAAGAAGAACACGACTTTTTGCGAAACTCGGTCTCGTCGGGAAAAATGCGGTGATATTTTACTGCAATAACGTTAATCGCGACGCTCTGCCGAGCAAGCGTGTCGCCGATTTCAATGGCGAATGGAAAGGTCGCAGGAGACGTCGCGTCGCGTTATTGTATCGCGGGTGAGCGATCGTTCGGAAAATCCGGGATAACGAGGACAGACGGTTCACGTTCGTCTCTCCCTCGTCTGTTCGACAGGCTCTTCGGAAACACCGGCCACTGCGCGGCCTGCAGCAAGGTGATTCCGGCGTTCGAGATGGTGATGCGCGCGAGAACCAACGTTTATCACTTGGAGTGCTTCGCTTGTCAACAGTGCAATCACAGGTGAGTGACTCAAGGCGCGGATATTTAACTGACTTCATTTAATTTTATTTTATTTATGGCGATCTCTTTGGAGCCTTAAGGCTTCAA
>NW_022639462.1:596104-610860 GCF_010583005.1 Odontomachus brunneus | reverse complement strand
TTATTTTATTTTGGTCAGGAATTATCTAAAAAAAATTCGTCAGTAATTTCCGATTTTTTGCTGGACAGAAAATGCACAGCATTTCCTTACCATTTTTCTTCTATAGTTTTTGACAAATAACTGGTCCAAAAATACTGAACAGTATTTTCAGTTTTTGCTGGGCAGAAACTATCCAATATTTACTTACTATTTTTCTTACATAGTTTCTAACAAAAAACTACCCAAGAAATACTGAACAGTATTTTCAGAGTTCTTAATGGACAGAAACTGTCCAGTATTTACTTACTATTTTTTCAAATCTAGTTTCTGACTAGCTATGAAAAAATAGCTAATATTTTCTGCTAAGTTTTAAAACAGTAACTGTCTAATTAATCCTAATCAATAAAAACTGTCTAGTTACTGGCCAGTAATCAGTTTTTCTCTCAGATGTTTCTACTTGTGTTACTTTAGACATATAGAACGAACGTTAACCCGTCACCCAATCCTTAAACGACAAGGTGCAATTATGGGGCATAAACGACATTTTTGAGTTTATTTTCTCCTTCTGCATATTAAAATTTGTAGGATAAATAAATTTAGTACAAACATATTTTTTATTGTATATAAAAATATTTTTTCAGTGTAATATCTGATTTTGGCGTAAACATATCACAAAGTTTCAATAGATTGCGCTGAAAAATATGCGCCGAATGAAATTATCTTTGAACTCCACTTTGTCGTTTAAGGATTAAATATAAATATTCTTTTATAAGGAATTTATTCATTTAAACCAAAGTGCTTAAAATTATTACAAAATGTAACATTTATCGCAGTAAAATACATTTGTAGTTGAAATTTCGTACGATTTTTTTGCACCGTTCGTAAGAAATTTTAAACTAAATATCACAATTTTGCACATATAATCTTATCTGATGGAAGCAATACAAACGGCTCTTATCACACAGTATAACTTTGTAAAAAATGATATTATCAAATAAAAACACTTACTGTTATAAATGTTATAAATGTCACATATTTAGCGAACGTGGCATAAAAGAAAAAATAGCCTTTGTTACATCGGTTTTGTGATAGGCTAGTTGTTTTATGTTTTGAGTAGGATTGCAATACCGAATAAAACGTGGCGAAGTAATATCATGAAATTAATTCCAAATTAATATTTATTTTTTAGATAGCGAAATCAATATATGAAACGTAATTTTGCTCGATAAATAGTGGATTTATGAGCAACTCTTTTGGGCGTCCTGAAATTACACACCTGGTGAATAATTTCAAATTCCGTTTTTCGTTTTACGAGCGTCCTATATCACGTCATTTCAGTTTAAGAGTCAGAAATGTATATTCAGTGTTCAAATACGCGTCCAAAATACGATCCCTGATTGCTTCTTCTACGCGAAGACGTATTGCGCATTTCCGGTACATAAAAAAGGGCATTCTTGTTTGGAAAATATTTTTATTATTGACATTTTCTAAAAATAAGATTAATGTTAAAATAAGATTATATGACGTTGAACGAAGATAAATTAGTCTTTAGGCAAGATGAATATATTTAAATTAACACAATTATATCTTCTCATATATAACCAACATTATTATTATTGCTCATGTATGAGAAAATGATTGTGTTAACTTGACTATATTCGTCTTGATTAAAGACTAATAATATATAACCAAGAATATTAACATTGTAATATTCTATGAGAAAATAATGTGTTAATTTGTTATATATTCGTCTTGAAAACAAATTTATTTTCATTTAACGCCATATAATCTCATCTTAACATTAATCTTATTTTCAAAATGTCAATAAAGATATTTTTTAAACAAGGATATTCTTTTTTCCATAAATTCGGCGCAGACCCATATTAATCGTTTCGGCCGATAAGCGACGAAATCCCAAGAAATGCCGACGATACGATAAGCACGGCGACTCGCGTCGCGCGGTCCCGCGTTTCCGCGGGCCCCTCCGGCTGCGCTATTATTTTATTAACAATAATGAAAGCCGGTAATTAAACATTCACACCCGGCGGCGCCGACGTTGGCGGCAGCAGCAAAGTCGCTCGCTCGAGTATTCCTCGTGGCAGCTCATCCGTATAACAATTTAATTCGAGCCACCCCAGCTACCGGCGCGCCCGGGGGTTCGCCTAACTTCTGCAGCACTTCGCAACACTTCGCTTACTTATTCACAACAACCGAGTTAAGCCGAGGCTCGTTCGAAAGCCGGGGCTCCAGCCGAAACGCCTCGGCGGATCTGCCGAATGGAGATAATCGGCGCCGTGAGGCTCCGAGAAAGCCCGCGAGCCGTGCGTTTTCGTGAGACCGCGGAACGACGGGAAAACTGAAGCATTTCGCGCGAGCGATCTGACTTCTCCCTGCGAATTCCTCAAAAAACATTTTTTTCGTGCTAACTTAAGCCTAGGTATACACACTTATTTTTCGTAGATGCTGTACTGGACTCTGAAGGACTAGCTACTTTTTTTTATTATAACTCCGGTAAAAATCACGTATTTTGACTTTTCTTTTCCCGACTGTTAATAGACTGATAAACACATATATTTATTAAGAATTAGAATTAAATTATAATAAGTATCATATAATAAAGACGTGTTGAAACATTAGAATTATTCATAAATGCAAAAACGTCATTTTACCGTAATAGCTTGAAAAATGCATATCTTTTTTGGTAATAGAGATCATCGAAAAAAATTTTCAGATTTTGAAAGAGCATGTTTCAAGGTACAAAGAAAAAAAATTGTCGCTTAAATATTGGAATATTCTCATGAAAATTATTAAGGTTCCAAAATTGACGATTTTTCATATTTCTATTTTCTGGCGGTTTTGCAGACAGGAGTAAGGATTTTTGTTAAAAAATACAAACTCAATAACTTGTAATGCATGTAACAGAAACAGAAAAAGAAAAACGTCAATAATTTAAGAGCGGCAAATAACATTCACCCAACAAGGCAATGTCATTTTGAGCGTTTAGTCCATGTGTTTCTGTCTCCCAATAAAAATTAGTTTTTTTTTTTACATTACTTATTCAATCTAACATTTTTTAGAATATATATTTACACTATGAACTCGAATAAAATTAATTACAAAATATACTTACTTGCAAAAAAGTTGCATGAAGCACACACTGGGATCTGGGAAACCTCGGGCTTACTTTACGTGTGAATTACCACAAAACCGACAGACAGTTGACTGCTGCGACAGTTGCTATCTATAGAGGAGACTTCAAATTTTTTTTTACACGGCAGTTGTATCCTCCTTACTTATTCTCTCTACTAATACTAGAGTTTCAAACTTTATCTGGAGTCTCGAAGACCCCAGTGTGTATAACTAGGGTTAACACAAGACTATGTTAACTATGTTCACTATGTTATAATCACAACTTACTTATGCACTTTGTGTGCATAAAATATGTCACAAAGAACGTCACACATAAATTGTGTTATTTTAACTCTCAGAAATGATGAACGTCAATTCAACGCGAAATAGTCGAAACAGCACAACATGTTGAATTAACGCGCGGGTATGTTAAAAATTTAACACATAACTTTCCACGCGAGTTGAATTCAACACAAGCGCAAAATTATTCTTATCGTATAGGATCTCGTGAGGTTGGAAATCGCGTCACGCTTAAAGTCGGCAGACTTAATGCGAATGAGGGCGCATTCTTACTTGCACGTACAATTTATTCCCACTGAAAAAACGGCGAAAGATGGACAAAGTTTAGGTATCGCTGCTCGCGCGACTTTCGTCGCCCGTCCCACGCCGCACAGTTGGCGCAAACGTGACGGTTGTTCCCCTAGCTGCGAGAGTTCCGAGGAGGATCGATGTCGTAGAACGAGAAGAATCCGCTCGACATTTCCTCTCTTGACGGGTATAATTGACGCGAGAGCTTCCGACGTGGATGCGAAGCTACTCGCGGAGACATTCGCCGAGTGAGGGAGGGTGAGAGAGGGTGCGAGACAGAAGAGAGAGAGAGAGAGAGAGAGAGAGAGAAGGAGAGAGAGAGAGAGAGAGAGAGGGAGAGAGAGAGAAGAGATAAAGACGAGGAGGCGAGGAAAGTCAGAGTTACGAACTATGCGAGCGACGTGTGGGTGCCTCGAGGTGCACGTCAGATGCAAATCATGCCGACTAATTTCTCGGAAAACTCACGGATCCGGAGGGAGAGAGAGCAGACCGAATATCCACGGTGAGATATGTACGTCCGAGCGGCATAATAGCGTAGCGATAAAGCCGAATCGCCGAATTAATTATACCCCCGTGTCTTTGGTTGTCCGAAACAGTTCAACCATTCGGCGCTAACAACCCTTTGGTTCTGCTAGTTATCAAAAGCTGCTTTCACGTACACGTTGATTAACCCTTTGGGACCTGAATTAATTTTTCTACATATATATATATACAGATATCGATATATTAATATTTTATTTATATTTAAAATACAAAATCCATACACGCATAACCAGGAGGAACAAAATGGGCTTTTTAATTTTAAATTTCGCTCCTTTTGAAAAGCTTGAATTCGCGCGATATAATAATAAAATTACTTATTTAATTTAACGGTGGTAAATAATTAAATCATATTTAAAAAATCGTCATTTGCTCTCTCCCTCTCTCTCTCTCTCTCTCTCTCTCTTTCTCTCTCTCTCTTTCTATGTTCTCGCACGTTCTTTGAATTTTTATCGTGCCATTAGAGACGTTCTTTAACGGGTAGTTTGGAGATCGATTAACTGTCGCATCAGTATCAAATAAATTGCATTAGGTGGGAAAAGGATAGGCAACGCAACGAGATCCGCGCCTTTATATCGCTTGACGGAGGTCGATGGCATTTCAGCGTATTTAATGTCACTCCTCGGCATTTGCTCGACCTTTCTTACACCCTATGACTCTCTGGTCTGAATTGATTCGAGCCACGAGACCGAAACACCAGAATCGCGCGTCCGCTGAAAAGACCGTATAAGTTTCGCAAGCGTCTTTACGTAGTTTCAATTAACAGTCTGTTAAAAATCTAATTAAAATACAATAGAATAGCATAAAATCGAGATAATGCAATAAACTAACACTATCTCGCTGCATTATAACCAGAGCCTTGGAATTCAAGATGCGTAGTAATCCTCAATCCAGTCCGATTCATTATCAAATCTAACCCGACCTGATCTGTGCTCGCTTTGGTAGAGTCAGACCCGAACCTGACTCGGATCAGTTTCTTGTCAAGACTAGAAAGGCCTGATTAAGAGGGTCTCCTCTTACAAAACGGGTATATAGGATGTCTAATAATTAATGACACACCTGTTGTGTACTGGGTAGAAGATTTTCATCAAATTGAACACAAAATTCCTTTATCATTTCGCAAACAACCATGTAAAATTTTGAGTTATTGATTAAAGAAGATTGGTGAATGATCATAATAAACGGTGGATGAACTGTAACGGCGACTTCTGCCGTCGTGTGCTTGTACATTAGATCAAACTGAACAAAAAAAGTCCTCTACTATTTTGCAAATGACCACGTAGATTTTTTATTATTAGTTAGAGAAGATCGTGCATGATTGTCCGCGATAATATGCCAATTTTCTTTAATTGACAACCAAAAATCCACGTGGCTATTTACAAAATGGTATAGAATTTCTTTGTTCAGTTTGATCTAATATACAAGAACACGCCGTCGCCATCACAGTTCATCTACCGTATCGCGATCATTCATCAGTCTTCTTGTATTAATAATTCAAAATTCTACGTGGTTGTTTGCGAAATGGTAAAGGAATTTTGTGTTCAGTTTAATGAATTTTATCTGCACACAAGGAGTGTATCATTAATTTTCAGACATCCTGTAGATCAGGTTATATTTGATAATGAATCAGAACCTTGATAAGGCTTCAGATATAACATCTTTTGACCCGCGGCACCCGGCGTCACAATTTGCTTAAAATTCCTGCGAGACAGAATATCGTTTCGCGCTGGTTGAAAACCACTGCCGCGCGCGATGTCGCCTCGATTCCGAAACGGATGTCCTTGTAAAACGTGGAAACAAAATCGTCGTCGGCGAGGAAGGGTGCAGTTGGGCGAAGCGAGGTAAGGGTTAATAGCTCTCGCGGAGCTCCTCGACGGCGCGTGACTATCGAGCGGAGCCGATTACGGCTCAAAGATACGTCGGCGAAAGTATACTTTCTTTCGCGGTCGATGGTAACGTGCAGCCCTTAAGGCGAACCATTGGTTAGGGGTCGAAGCGGTTGACCGTACGCAGAAGCGGAAACGGATGTGGCCGTTGGGTCACGCGATCTCCACGAGCCGAGCATAAAACACCTGAGTTGTTTAATCATACGCTCCCGAGGTAGAAGTCGTGGCTTGAGAACTCGTAAGGGCGAGACCTCTCCCGGCCCTCTCTCTCCTTTCTTCTTCCTGCCGACCTCGCGAATTTGTATCGCGTTGCGGAAGTAACGCGCGGATTGCTCATTGACGAGCGGACGTGTCAGTACAACGATAATGAAGGTCTTGGACATAATCAGAGGTTTCTTTGCGGTCCTCGCAAAAGTCCGGAGATTTAGCCTTCGAGAAGTTTAATTAAATTGTGCATTACATCTTTCCAAATAGAAACATCTCAGGGAAAAACTGATTACTGATCAGTACTAAACAGTTTTTACTAGCTAGGATTAATTAGACTGTTAGTTTTGAAACTTGGCAGAAAATACTGGCTATTTTTTCACGGCCAATTGCTAGTCAAAAACTAGACTTGAAAGAATAGTAAGTAAATGCTGGACAGTTTCTGTCTATTAAAAACTCTGAAAATACTATTCAGTATTTCTTGGGTAGTTTTTTGTCAGAAACTATGCAAGAAAAATAGTGAATAAATATTGGATAGTTTCTGCCCAGCAAAAACTCTGAAAATACTATTCAGTATTTCTTGGGTAGTTTTTTGTCAGAAACTATGCAAGAAAAATAGTGAATAAATATTGGATAGTTTCTGCCCAGCAAAAACTCTGAAAATACTATTCAGTATTTCTTGGGTAGTTTTTTGTCAGAAACTATGCAAGAAAAATAGTGAATAAATATTGGATAGTTTCTGCCCAGCAAAAACTCTGAAAATACTATTCAGTATTTCTTGGGTAGTTTTTTGTCAGAAACTATGCAAGAAAAATAGTGAATAAATATTGGATAGTTTCTGCCCAGCAAAAACTCTGAAAATACTATTCAGTATTTCTTGGGTAGTTTTTTGTCAGAAACTATGCAAGAAAAATAGTGAATAAATATTGGATAGTTTCTGCCCAGCAAAAACTCTGAAAATATTGTTCAGTATTTTTGGGCCAGTTATTTGTCAGAAACTATATACAATAAGAAAAATGGTAAGGAAATGTTGTGCATTTTCTGTCCAGCAAAAAATCGGAAATTACTGACACATTTTTTGAGATAGTTCCTGGCCAAAATAAAATAAAATATTATATTAAAGATGAAAAAAAATTATAAAAATTTAATTAATTTATAAAAATTTATAATTAAAAAAATTATAAAAATTTAATTCATTTTAATAAAATTATGGTTTCGACACATATATAGTTAAATTATTTATAACTATTAATAAACTGAAAAAAAAATAGATACTAATCAGAAACCAATAAAAAAATGCTTATAAAATAGTAAAAAAACTACATAGAAACTAGTAAAAAAACTGCTTAGAAACTGCTAATAAACAGGTTAGATATTGATTTGAAACTGTCTAGTTCAACTGTCAAGTTTTTGACGAAGTGAGCGTCGACCAAACCAGTCAATTTTTAGTCAAGAAAAGTGACTAAAAACTAGCTAGTTACCAAAAATTCCTAGACAGTTACTGGTCAGAAACTGGATAAATTTCTACTCGTTATTTTATTTATATTGTTATCTCGATGTGTTATGAAAAATCTCGTTACGATAAATTTCCACGATAATAAACTCTACGTGAGGATTCGAATTCTTACGTCAAATCTCCGGTACGTCATTATACCATTTGCACAACTTAATGAGTCGTTAAAGATACATTATTGAGCGAGATTATTGACGAAATCAAGGTGCATAGAATAATGGCTCTGAAATAGCGGAGTGCTCAATGACGATCGAACGTCGAAATACGATAACGACGAAAAAAGGCAATCAGCCGAATTTTCTTTGCAACCCTTAAGTTCTAACCTGGAAATTCAGCCTTTGAAGCTTAATTAAATCGTGCACCACATCCTGTCATTTCTGCGTTAACACATTTTGTACGATAAACATGCACAATGATAAACTCCACGCGTGAGAGTTTTAATTTTTATGCTAAATTTCTCACGTTATTCACACGTTATTACTTTGCTTGCGTTATTTAACGAATCACTACACTGTAAAAACTGATGTGTTAAATTTAACATTTCATGTGTCCAAAATCATCCACTCTCATTTATGTGTAAATTTAATACAAAACAAATGTGGTAAAAAGTGACCCGCATAATATGTAACAAATTAACACAAGAATTTAACACTTGAATACCGTCAGGAATCGCAATTTGTGTTAAATTGACATATATACATAATGTTAAATTAACTAAAATAAAACGTTACTTTAACATTTGAGAGAAATATTAATCTACGGTTTTGATGAAATGAAAATGTTAAATTGACATAATCTATGTCTGACACATTAAATATGTCAATTTAACACAATCTGTGATTCCTAACGGTATTCAAGCATTAAATTCTTGTGTTAATTTTTTCCATATTATGCGTATTACTTGTTAACATATTTGTTTTGTGTTAAATTTACACGTAAATGAGAGCGGATGATTTAGGACACATGAAATATGTTAAATTTAACACATCAGTTTTTACAGTGTAGATACATTATTACACTGAGAGAAATTATCCGATAAAAAATTAACAAGTGGATATTTCCGATCAAAATTATTTTTATATCCGATCATAATGGCGTTTCATCAGATAAATCGATAAAAAAATTATGAACCGATATTTCTCATCGGAAGTTTCCTGATTGAATACAAAAATGCAATTTGATCGGAAATATCTATTTGTTAATTTCTTATCGGATAATTTCTCTCAGTAATGTAAGCGGAGAAATTAAGCGGTGTATTAAATGGCTCTGGAATGTCTCCTGACGGTCGCACGAAGTGATCCTTTCGCTGCAATATAATCTCTTACTTGCGTCTCCAACGCGGTATCGTTCTATCCGGCGATGTTTTCTCAAACAATAATAGGAGGATGACGAGCCGGGCGAATCGAAAATGCGCGCGCGATGAATTATGAAATCCCATCATGTGGCATTAACGAGACGGACTCTTCCGCCTGTTTTCCCAGCGCGATTCTCGGCTAATATCTCACGGCGATCGAAACGCGCGCGCGCGGATAAAAAAAAATATCAAATTTATACCGTCCCATCGGTGAGTATCTCTCGCGCGCGTGCACGCGCTGTTTAAAGCCGATGACGCACTTGGTGCGTCGCGCAATTTCGCGATTTATCGCGGCTGCGTTTCAACCACCGCGTTTCGACCCGTCGGCGGCCGCGGCGCGTTGCGAACATCGACTGCGATTTGATTTAAAGCGCCGCTTCCGCGCGTGCGAAATGCGCGCAAAGCAGATTGAAGAAATTATCCGCCGCGCACCGGCCGCTTCAGCAATTTGCCATATTTTTGCGAGCGAAGTTGGCGCGCAGCGAAAATCGGCTTTGGCGGCGCGATTGTCATCGGCATAATACAGTTAATGCATTGCAATAATTAATTAATGGCCAACACGGGAGATACACACGCCGCGTTATTAGCTTGTCAAACAATTGTATCGATAATCATGCATTGATAATTATCGTATAATGAAAAAGCGCATACGCGCTCCCGTAAATCACGACTTTGTCCGCCTCGCCGCCGAGCGTTTTCGGAAAATGTCAATGTTTTCGCGCGAACAGCTCGGGTAGGTATAAGTAGATAGGTAGATAGATTTTAATTAAATTCTACGGCCTCTCTATCTCCCTCTCCTCTTTCTCTCTGTCTCGTCGAATACGACCGCGGCGTAAGACGCGACCGGCTTAAGCTCTTCCTCGACTTACGATCTCTCCGCTTCGAGGTAGCTTCAAGTCTCGCCTTTGTCTAGCGAAAGCACGGCGGGCATTGTCGGACGACCGCTCGACCCTCCCCGCTGACGGGCGCAAGCATTGTTCGTGCTTATATTGTATTTTGGCATTACGAGTTAGCCGGTTTAATTGTTATTGTTCCGCCGAGCTTATCGAACACGGTGCCCTGTTGCATTCCCACGCGAATCATCGCCCGGCATCGCAATTACTCCTAAATCACTAAACTCCCTTACCTGCGAGCGCGCGCAGTTACACGTAACTTACGACATTGACACTGTTTATTGACTCTCCGATATAACGGCAGTCGCCGTTGTAAGCATCGCGGAACGAGCACACCGCGTTGAATATCTAATGAATTTATTCGGCGGGGTACTAATACCATATTTGTAATTTATATATGTATATATATATATATATTTATATAATGATAATATGTGTGTGTGATGTCTATGTTTATGTCTGTACATTTCCTATTGACTCCTAAAACCTTTGATCGATTTGGACTAACTTTTGCATAGTTATTTTCTAAGCCTCTGTGAGAAATCTAAACTACCTTATGAAAACTGAACACCCTACTCCCTCTTCTTGATTTTACCCCTTTGACATTTTGTGTCAAACGGGTAACCCGGACAACGCGGGGTAAAGAGAGAAAAGCTCTAGTATGTAAAATATTTTTCGAATAAGGTAATATACATTTTCTTAAAATCTTGAGAAAATCCCTTATCTTTTCATAAAAGCAATTGTCTATTCTATTTGAATAAAGAAATATGGATTTAAGTAAATATATAAGTATATACTCATGAAATAAATACCTATTATTTTTTAGATATCTTTTCTCTCAATGTAATAACACACACACACACACACACACACATGATATGGCTCGAAAAATCTACACTTAATTTAATTTTCTGTCGTGACATTAGTTCTTCCTTTTATCGACAAAGTGCCTCTAGATGTGACTTATAAGCGTTCTGATTGATTTTCAGCCACATTTAGAGGCATCAGATAAAAGATGATTCAAAATGAGTAGCATTGTTTCAACAATTTTCCGGCTAGCGTATGTCTGACGCTTTCGCAACGATCCCGTCCAAAACGGATACGTCAAAGCGTCCGTGATATTTTCGTGCAATCAGCAATGAAAAATGAATCGTAAGCATCCGGCGTCGCGTCGATTTCGCCCGGTCGATGAGTAATACGCGTTATCGCAGTAACTTGGTTATTACTCGTCTCGCCGAACTCTCGTAACGGCATGCTCACGACTCGGTCCTGCCGTTACCCGAGAGCCACCCCCGCGCGATCCTCGGAATAAGGACAATGCAAAGTTAATTTCGCTCCCGCGATTCTCGAGGGTGACGCGAGGGTGAGAAGAAGGGCAGAAGCTCTCGCGACAGGGTAAGTAAGCAGTATAGGTGGGTTGTGCGATAGGACGAAGTGACGGCGCCGCGAAGAGGGTGGCCGGAGAGGGTGGAGAGGGTTGAGAGAAAAGAGAGAGAGAGAGAGAAAGAGAGTGCGGCCATTTTGTTTCCGGTGTCCCGGGAGCACTTCCGGTCACCGTCACGCAGTCCCGCGCGCCACGGAGTGCCCTCGAGCTTCTGAGATCTCCTTCCGCGATTATATTCAAATTAAATGCGCCGGTCCGACCGGTAATATACTGCCGCCAATTTAGCTACAACCCCCCGGGGGGTGGTTCGCCTTACCTCCTTGCCACCCTGTCCTCTAACCGCCGAGCGCTTCGCGCATCCGAGGAGCAAGAACCCCGCGAATTGTCTCATTTCGCCGGAAGCGCGTGCTGTCGCGCGTTATCGTCGATTTTCAACTCGACGGCGATCGGTTTCCCCCGGCGAGACACCCGACGGACTCCATGCAGCAAAGTGTAGAGGGTAAATTGATCTGCCGACTGTCTGCGGGGAAAAATTGTATGTGCTACCTGCGGGCTGCTCTTCGCGCGTATCACACGCGACTTCCTGCGCGAAAACGCTCCGCCATGAACTCACGGCGCGAGCTCACGTCACAAAGGGGTGAAAGAGGGGGACGGATCGAACTGCAGCGATAAACAACAAAGACAGATCGGGCTGAGTACAAACCGTAATCGTCCACGCCCCGAGATCGACAATAAATGGCCGAGCGACGCGACAAGGAATTCGCTTCCGGTTTGGGTTGCGTCGCGCCGCGCCGCGTCGCGTCGGCCCGCGTGCACGTATCGCGTTCAAGCGCGGCTGCATCCGAACAGTGGGGTTTTGGTTGCACCATTTTCAATGGTGATAATCCGACGTGCCGAGAGGGCCTCGTTGCGCGAGTCGAACCTGCTTTGTCACCGGATAACCTAGACTCGCATTGCCGGCTCCGATGGCGATAGACCTGCCACTTCCCGTCCTCCTCTTCGTCCTCCCTCTTCCCTCGCCGCATGCCCTCGGCATCGGTCGTTTCCACCGATACCACCCTCGAGCCGCGCTGATACCAGTCCCGACAAACGCGCACACACCCTTGCCGAGCCCTCGAGAGCGCGACGGAGAGGGACGGTGAGCGGGCGTCATCGACGGGGTGAGCATTCGCGTGCACTTCAAAACGATACACGCGTGGCCGCGTGGGGCGGTAATAGGCGTACCGCCGCGATTATAAACGAAATGCGCCGCGAGCAGATCGAATTACTCGGACGGACGACGCGGCGAGCCAATTCTCAGGTGCGACCGGCGCGGCATGCAGGGGGAAGCCCGTCACGCGGGCTAGAGGGTGATTAACGAGCCGCCGCCGCCGCCGCCGTCGCCGCGAATACGTGCGACATGCGATTCGGATCTCCGAATCGGCGCTGAAGACTCACCGTTGCGAGATCAACGCGGCAAGGTGAAAGCACCAACGCCGGGACACGCACCTCACCCCGGACACATTCCTAGATAAATTTTCATGATTATCACAACGTGAGACAATCGATGGTGGAATCTCTGCAAGTTTTTTTTTAATTAAATCTAGATTCAAATACACTATACTGAATTAGCCGTAGTTATGCAAGAATGAACCAACCTATAAAATTATTTATTTTTATCTTTATTTAATTTAAAAAATTTTCATTTAATGATCAATTGGCTAAGTTTTTTCACAATCGTTCGAGAAGTCAAGCAATTTTCTTTTCTTTAATTTATTCACTGACAAGCTTAACCTTTAGAAAAATGAGTAAAAAAGATGCAATTAGTAAAAATGACACAACTAGTAGAAAATACAAATACAATTGTCTTTTAATTAATTTTAAGTGCCCATAAAATTTTGATCGTTTTAAATAGATGGACCCATTGTTAAAAAAATATTATTTAAATTTATATAAATTTTAATTTTTTTTTGACAATGGGTCCATCCATTTAAAACGATCAAAGTTTTATGGGCACCTAAAATTAATTAAAAGACAATTGTATTTGTATTTTCTACTAGTTGTGTCATTTTTACTAATTGCATCTTTTTTACTCATTTTTCTAAAGGTTAAGCTTGTCAGTGAATAAATTAAAGAAAAGAAAATTGCTTGACTTCTCGAACGATTGTGAAAAAACTTAGCCAATTGATCATTAAATCCACATTGTGCAATAATATAGTTATAGTAATAAGTTTGACGTTACATTGACGCGGCAATGAATTTACTAAAAGCACTTGAATCATATCAAGAGACATAAACTTGCATCACTTTTTTTTATATTTATTTTGCAACTCTATTTCTTCATTCTATGTGATGAGTGTGAGTGTCGTGATAATAAAGAGACACAATTTTTACAAATAGTCTAATAAATTGTACCTAATGTACAAGCTCTCAAAGAATACGACTGTATTAAGAATGTCCAAGGCAAGAACCGAACATTTGCATACATCTGTCTATCTGGACTCATATTATCTGGTCTTTGAATACGAATGCTTAAACAAACTTTCAGCATAAAAGAAATATATATACATATATTCTATGTTGAAAGTTTAAACATTCTTATTCAAACAATAAGAGTGTCTAGAGTCGAGTACGTGTCCAGGCATCAGTACTTCTATCGATCTATCAGTACTGCTATCGATATTGAGACGATGTTGTCGCGAGTCAGGTGTCATTGTTACATCTAGCATACCGACTTATCAAAGAAAAATAACTAAAAGAAATGTTATTTATGAAATAAAGCTTTTTGATGAGGCCTCGACTTGTCGGATCAGCCGGCCGCGATTTATTCGCCAATTCTTCGCCAGCCGAGCGGGCGTCTCCCGTGTGAATCTGGCCGGCGATAGATGAGATCGAAGATCGTTCGTGCCACACGTGAAGAGGAGCGTAGAGGGCGAGTGCCGCAACGTTTGCGTTGCCCGTTACACGTGTATTCGTTTACTCGGCGAGCCGTGGCCGGCGGCGGTGGCGGTGGCGGTGTAGGCGGCAGGGGTTTGCCGGAGGCATCGCGCGCGCACGGAGGCGGAGGTTGTAATGGGCGTACTACTACTACTACTGGCGCGTGTACGTGTGCGTGTGCATTTACGCGGCGCGTTGCCAATGATTTATGTATACCGCTAATTACCAGCGTGCACTGCACTGTTTTATCCGGCGATCATAGTTTTATTAGGCCAACCTGTGCATTGCGGTATTGTCAGCGCCAAAAGCAGCAGTCCCCCTGTCTCCCTCCCTCCCCACTCCCCCCCCTCTCTCTCTCTCTCTCTCTCTC
>NW_022639462.1:541207-592571 GCF_010583005.1 Odontomachus brunneus | reverse complement strand
TCTCTCTCTCTCTCTCTCTCTCTCTCTCTCTCTCTCTCTCTCTCTCTCTCTCTCTCTCTCTCTCTCTCTGTCTCTCTCTCTGTCTATCTGTCTCGATACGTCCAACACAAGCACCCGTACCGCCGGGTGCACCGAAATGTACCGAAACGTTGCAACCGTTGCAACGCTCTGGGGCGTGGACACTTGCCGTGGGCAGCGAGGCCTTTAACGGGGTGTGTGTCCCCCGTGCCTTGCAACTTTCAATCTGTTCGTTATCACTAACTTGGATGATTCTTTCTTCGCGGAAATTGATCATGATACTTCTCCTCTTCCCTTCCCCAAAACAGATACAAAGGATATTCATGTGGGTTCCCCAGAAGACTCTTATCCTTCACAATTTACTATTACTTTTCCTCCCAAAAAATTTAGCAGAAGTATCAATTGGCCATAGTTATGTAAGAATGACCCAACTCTTAAAATTATGATTTTTGAGTTTTTGTTTTTCAATGGTAGTCCATTTGGACATAAAACAAAAAAGAACAAAGTCTTAGAAGCACCTAAAATTAGAAAACAGCTTTTATTTTCTACTAGTTGTGATTTTTTACTAGTAATGTCTTTTTTACTCATGTTTTACGGATTAAGCTTGTCAATAAATATGATGGAGAAGATTCTTGAAGAAAAGAACATTGACTATGCTTGACTTCGTGAACGACTACGAAGAACCTCAGCGCTATTCGCTTTTTTCACTCAAATCTTTTAACTTATTTTTCTCGAAACGTATTTCATGTGGGTCGAATCATTCTTGCATAAGTACGACCAATTCTAAAGGGGTAGTTGTAAATCGAAAGTCTACCATAGTCTACCAATCTGTGATCTAGGCATTCAATAAGGTATTATTATGATTATTATAAAGAGAGACGCGTCTATCTTATCAGTTTCCATTTTATCTGTTTTGAGTTTACAGATAGAACGCTTTCGATAGGAAGTTTTTGATCCTATCTGATATAATACACTTTGCACATCATATTTTATATTATTTCAAGATTGTCTCTCAATATTTTTAAGAGACGGTTAATTGCCTTACGATAAAGTGGACTTGCCTGGGGGCGGGGGATCGTGATGAGACCGGGAGAGCGACGGGAAACGCGCGAAAAGCGGCCGTTGTTATAAATGAGAGACGCGATAGCTCTTAACGTCGAAATTAATTCATATCCGCCGTCGCCGTTGCCGCCTAGACGTAATCCCTGGATTTTTGGGAGCGCCCTCGCGCAAAGCGATGGCTTTAATCTCCGGTTTAGGGGCCTCGCTAGAAAATAGACGTGCCTAAGCCCCGTACGGCTTAAACGTAGCTTTAAACTCGTCGTGTGCAGTATACGCGGGCGATCCCGCGTCACTCTTACGCGTGACGCGCGATATATCGGAGCACAGCTGAACTCGCCCGCTCGCGAGGATTCGTCCTCCAACGGGCAATTTGTCACGGTCGAAACAACGCGAAGAGACGATTAGGGAACGATAGTTTTCACGTACGCGAGGCGTTGATACTTGGGAGAGCGAGAGAAAGAGAGAAAGAGAGAGAGAGAGAGAGAGAGAGAGAGAGAGAGAGAGAGAGACCATTCGCGTGGCGAATATGAAAAAATTCGCTCGCCGCGAATACTTCAACATAAATTCTTTCGCTTCTGGCTTCCGTTGAGAGTACTTTTTCACTTTTATTCGTACCGACCCATTAGCCAACGGATTCCATAATTAACGCGAAAACAGCATCGTCAGTGCGCGCGCGAAATGCTCGCGACAGAGTAATTAGCGAGACACGGGATTCCGTTAAACGCGTAGAATTAATCGCGCAAATACGAGATTAGCCGATGTGGGACGCGCTCGTGTAGGTGTATGCTTGCTCGCGTGCGTGCGTGCGTGATTGTGGAATGTGTCTGTGTGTGCATGATACGTGAGTATACACTGTCGCGTGCGTGTGCCGTATCTTTCTCTATCTAACTCTCTCTTTCTGCCGTCGCTATTCCGCTCTTTATAATATATATATATATATATATATATATATATATATATGTGTGTGTGTGTGTGTGTGTGTGTGTGTGTGTGTGTGTGTACGTATATGCACAGCCACGAATTGTATATTACGCCGCCGATAAAACGATACCTAAATTGCCATGCCGCAGCAAATATCGTTATAGAAACTAACGCGATTCGCCCCGGGCTGGCCACCGGCGTCTAGATTTACTATAATTATGCCTGAAATGCGATCGTAAACACTTCCGTACGACCGGCTTGATGGTGCGTGTAATACAACCACGATTCGTAAAAAGCCAATTATATCAGTGCCTGTACATAGGAGAATTTTACAGTAGAAATTTCCACTGGATTTTGTAACCGAGGAACAGACAGACATTCCGCGGTAATTCACTGTCCTTTCGTTTCATATGCGCCACTTATGTTTCAGGAACTGAAATGTGCCATTAGAGCACTCGCCACATTTCTAGCAAAATTTGCTGTTTCTAGCGAACTTTCTCAGCGGAACGAACCTTGCCTATTCCTGAGCTATTAAAAGCAAAAGTGAAATTGAAAAGAATTTATACGAAAAAAGACAATTATATTTTCTATGTAGCTATAAAAATGCACTGAGCTATTAATAGATGGACGGTAATTGCATTGACACTCCGAGACTCGCGCCTCCAGCCAAGCAAAAGAGCTCGCACAGTATCTGAGATACATGTGTTTCAATTTTCTTAAAGATAATATCATAATTCCACTAATTACATCACGAGAGAGGAAATAAGCTACTACATTGTATGCCTTTTTAACGAAATATTTATTGAACGTCTCCTTTGAGTCAGTAAGATGGAGGAACGGTCTCGCAGCTTTAAGCGCACCCCGGTTATTCAAGAAAGAATGAGTCATGTATCTCTCAGATAAGATGCAAACGCACTGGAGTGGTCTTCAATTAATAACCGAGCGATCATAAATTAATCTGTCTCTCTTTTTCTCTGGCGCGCAATTTACAGCACTCTTCGCCGACTCTCGTTCGCGTGGCGTGCGAGACGCGCGTTTGAATTTCACGAAATAAAAACGCGCGGCTGGCACGACTCGACAGACCGGCTTGCTTATTTATTAACGCGCGTCATGCGTCGGCCCGGCAAAAATTGTCTTTTCGGATGATCGAGGGTTTCGGGTCGCGGCGCGACGCGACGCGATGTAATCGCGGCAACGACACGCGTGCGTTGCTGTACACAGCTCGCGATCGTCCCGCATTCTCTCTCTCTCCCTCTCTTGCTCTCTCTCTTTTTCTCTTTCTCTCTCTCTCTCTCTCTCTCGATAATCCGCGGCGTGTTTGTGCGCAACGGTCGCGTCGTGTCGTGAAAACAACATGCGCGTATATTTTTCGTTGCGCGCATGACTCGGCATAAAGAGCGAGCCAATTGCGGGAAAACAAAAAAAGAGATGGAGAAAAAAATACGCGGCTGAAATCCGCGGGTGGATGACACCCTCGCGTGCGGCCGTCATCGCGCGCGACGGGCCGATTTCTCGCGAGAAATCGCGGGTGATTGGCATGATTGCGCGCCGCGAACGGGACGTTTTGCGCGCGGCAGCACACTACGGTGCAAAGTAAGCGAATCGACGAGCCGCGGCAAATCGATCGTAACGAGCGTCATAAATTGATCGAGCATGCCGCGCTCAAACCCTACCTTATGCCGGCACGGTGAATGAGAAACGCAGGGGCGTGGAACCCTCGTGCTGTGTGCGGCGAAACGGGATGTGCGGCGAAAACGCACGCGAAACGACGAGGACTCTGCGCAATTCGTCGCGCGCGGAATCGGACACTCGAGCGTCGCTGACTTCCGATCTCCAACCTCGCGATTATTCCAACGTCTGCGGTCATTAACGCACTAAGGATTCGTTTATGAAATATTAGTTTTTTTCTTCTTTTCATATAAATTCTTTTCAATTTTACTATGTCTTTAGCGATCCGCTGTCAGTAAAGTAAGTTCTACTGAGAAACATAAATTTTACTAGAAAATAGTAAAAAAGGAAATTTCACTAGAAGCATACATTGAGAGAGAGAAATGGTTGATTTAATTAAAATTGTAGTTATTTTCGGCCCTCCAATCACACACATATATTTCGCGATTGTTGACATGAAAATAATAGTAGTAACATGCATATAAGATTATTATTACTGACATTGTGATACAATTTAATAAAACAAAAAATTAGTTTTCCTTTCACCATTATTCATAGTAATTACTTTTTTATGTGGTTACAGTCACCACAAATACCATAAAGATCTTTTTCTCAGTGTAGCAGACTTTGTTAGAAACATAGCAATTGTTTTAATAGCAGATATTTCAGCTTCTGAAGTATAAGTAATACATATAAAAGAAAAGAAGAAGATGGAGAAGAATAATGGATCACCCATTTATACATAAAAATTGATTCCATAGTTCTGGTCAGATTGATCAGGTATCTAGTGTGTACAAGGTAATGTTAGTTTTGATGAATCCTGTAACGCGACATAGCAATCAGAATCTTATTAATAATAAGGACAATTAATAATTAGGATCTTATTAATTAGGATTCGCGCGAAAAGATCACTTCGTACCAACCAGATAACTGATTAGGATTAACTTCAATCAGAACCATAAATAAATTTCTAGACGAATAATTACTCGAACTATTGCTCGGTTACAAAATCCTACAGTAATCTTTACTATAAAATTCTCTTCGTGTACTCATCCGTTCCATGCTCAAAGCAAAATTATGCTCCACACAGTTGAATTAGAGTACTCGTCTGTCTCTCACTTATAAACCTATAGAATATAATTTATCGTCCGTGCACGCACGGATCGGGACACGGGTCGGATGAGCGGACCCTTAACACGAACGCGATTCCTTATTCCGCAAATGTATCCGGCAGTCTATAACGCGCCATACGCAATTACGACGCGCGGGCTGACGATGTCGCGGTCGGTTTTAATACACAAAACTGCATAACGCCGCTGGTGTGCTCTTCCGATAATAGCGTCCAGTGCGTTCGTAAAACGGAACATGGGCCAATAAATAATAAGGGGGTACAAGAGATCGGTCGCGCGCGCGTGACCGTCGATAAAATAATAATTACCGTCGACAATGCGCCCGAACAAATTGCCCGTTAATTTTTGCCGATAAACATTCGTAAGCCCCGTAGAGGCGAAAACCGTATGCACGCGACGCGTAAATAATAGCCAAAATGCGATCACCAAAATCGCGTCCTCCTCCCTCTCCGCCGCGGAAGGGCGCGGTTTGCGCCCGTTTGCGAGTGTGTCGCCCGCCGGTATGTGTGTATATGTGTGTGTGTGTGTGTACGTGTGTGTGTGCACGCGTGTGTGTATGGATACACGTTGCGTGTAGGTGCGTGGGTGTGCGCGCGCGCGTAGTAGAGGGGGAGGGAGGTGGGACGGTTAGCTTCGGCATAAATATCAACGCATAATAATTTTGGATGGTTATTAGCGATAATAAAATCCCAATTTATCGAACGGCAGCCGCCCCCGGGCCCCGCTCCACCTTCGCGATTTATAATCTGCCCGCCCAATGCTTCGTCACGATCACGCGCTGCACCGAAACACAATGCGCCGATGTTTATCGACAATACCGAGCAGAAATTTAGATTCCACGTTAAGCCTGCGAGCACCGTCAAACTTGTAGGCCGGTGATGAATCGCGAGATATGGCGCACTGAGTGAAAAAGTGTCGTGATAATATAACAAAATAGCCGCGACGAATGGTTTATTGTGATACCGAATATTTTATCGATAGCAAACCGTGGTGAGAGCGAATCATCTTTTACTTTCAATTTGCTGCTCTAAGCGACACTTCTGTAAATAGAGACGTAACCAACTTAATAGCCGAGAAGGAATGTGATTTGTATCTCAGGTAACGTAAACTTGCAAAAAAGACAAATGATGAGAAATGACTCGTAACTGTTTGATCTGTTTCTCTAACGATTATCAAACAGCAAACGTGCTTTTATTCTGACAACCGAGAGATTTTTCTCTCGATGCGTTTATACAAACTACTGCGATTCTCTTTTGATACTACACATTTATAACTTATTGCCGTTTTCTGCATGTGGAGACTTAAAAAAAGACTGAGAGCGTTTATATCCGAGTCGAAACTTTGATTCCACATTGACTCTGCAAGTTCCGTCGAACTTGAAGAGTCAATGAAGAATCTCGAGATTTACAGGTTTATTGACTTACTTTGATGTTGCGCTGGTTGTTTACTGCAGTTTTCTCCATGTTGAAGAAGCTCTCGTTCAAGAATTATTTAATATATGGATTTTTTATTTATTTTAAATAATTTAAATTATATTTTATTTAATATTTCCGCGATTATCTTTGATTTATATTTTTAATACAATTTTACCCTTAAATTTTAATACAATTTTACTCTTAAACTGCGGGCTACTCGGAGCAGCCGCGATTCCACAAGATGAATCAAGATGAAATTAATTAAGTCAGTTAAGCAAGATGAGCAAAATATGACGTTATTATACATTAATATATTAACTGGCAAATATACACGGAAAAAGGTTTGGTTGAATTAACCAAATTTTTGATGAAACATAAACGAACCAAAAACTTCAATTGAATTTACTAGAATTCTGTTCAAGTTAACAAGATTTCTCGTTAACTTGAGTAGAATTCTAGTAACTTCAACCAAAAATCTAATTCTACCAGAAATTTAATTAAACCAATCAAACGTTCTTTCCGTATACACGCGATTGGAAATGAGCCAAGTGAGAAAACTGTATGTGGCTAAACGAGAAAATGACGCGTATCGAAGATGTCAAGAAAGAAATACGAAATTCGCGCGAAAGAGTCAGAGACGAATTAATCCTGGGATCGATGAATCATGGAACGTTCCACGCAACATCGTTCTTTTACGCGTTATTCGGTGATTTTTTAACCAGGAAAGTGATCAAAACATGAATTACGAGCGACGTCTTTATCACCTACCTTTAAGAAGATCTCGGAGCGACTAGCGAGATCCCTCGGTGCATCTTCCTTCGCAGGGAAATGTCGGGAAAAAATTACGCGCATGAGTGCGTTTGATGTATAAAAAAAAGCCATTCGCCAATTGCCATGATAGTCGCACCGCTCAATCGGAAATCTCTGAAGACGTACATCTTTTGCGCGGAACCCGGAAGAGGAGAAGGATTTTCGATCATCGCGAATGGTTCGGATCAATTAATTAACGAAATCCGCGCTTTCGTTGCATACTCCTCACTTTGACGTATCTATTATTCTTCCCCATAGCTTAAGCTGTGCGTAGACAAAGTCGTCTCTAATTTTAACCTGCTTTTGTCGTCTCTTATCTCTTCCTTCTCATCATTTATCTAATCTTTGTTAAAAGATCCCATCCTATATTCAGTCTAAACGCGCGTCAAGTGTCCAAATAAGAGAGATTCCTAACGTAAGAATAAGAGAGGTAGTGGAAGATGTTAGAGAAATTGTGGCAGCGCGCGGATCTCACCTGCTCTACCTGAGATTCCCGGAGTTTTCAAAAGGATATATCTTTTCACGGGTTGAAAACTGCCATAACCACTATAGCTCGATGATTGCTCGATACTACATTGTTACAGCAATCATATAATAATTAACGACGAGCGAAGCGTGACGTTATCATATTAATCACGTTAATATATTAATTGGCAAATATACACTCGCGATTGGCAATTGGCAAAATATGGCTATGTTTGGACGAAATTTATATAGATAAGTAAATATTAAATTATTCAACAAGGATTAAGGTGTGGATAAAAATGGGTAAAATAATAAGACTTAAAATCTCATCTCTTCCCGATTTTTCTCTTTTCTTCTTTTCTTTTTATCTTTCTTTTTTTTTCTTTCTTTTCTTTATCTTTTTTTCTGATGGAAGTTTTGATGAGATTTGTAGTTCTTAAAAAAGAGATAATATGAGGCTGTAAAGGCAAAAGCGACAGTTATGTTATGTGTCTAATAATGCTATTTATCAATAGAGAAATTTGGATTCCGTCCCGAAATTGAAATTTGGATGCTGTCTGCCAATAGAAAAATTAATAAATTTGGGTTCAGTAAATAACATTGTAAAGTACAATAAGCAGAAAGCATTCGAAAAAATGTTAGCAGATGTAATTGTTAGCGATTGACAATTGGCAAAATATGGCTGTTTGGGCGAAATTTATATAGATAAGCAAATATTAAATTATTCAACAAGGATTAAGGTGTGGATAAAAATGGGTAAAATAATAAGACTTAAAATCTCATCTCTTCCCAATTTTTCTCTTTTCTTTTTTTCTTTTTATCTTTCTTTTTTTTTCTTTCTTTTCTTTGTTTTTTTTTCTGATGGAAGTTTTGATGAGATTTGTAGTTCTTAAAAGAGCTGATATGACGCTGTAAAGGCAAAAGCGACAGTTATGTTATGTGTCTAATAATGCTATTTATCAATAGAGAAATTTGGATTCCGTCCCGAAATTGAAATTTGGATGCTGTCTGCCAATAGAAAAATTAATAAATTTAGGTTCGGTAAATAACATTGTAAAGTACAATAAGCAGAAAGCGTTCGAAAAAATGTTAGCAGATGTAAATATCGCACTCGTGCACCAAGGAGCATTATTAGACGAGTAAAAGTCAATACAAGATTAATATTATATTCCAAGGCCGACATTTATAGAATTCTACGAAATATTTAAGGTCTTTGATTGAAAACGAACTCAATCACGTATTCGTATTTATAGACTATTTCTCGGCTGTTTGAAGCAATGTTACTTAAATAAAATAATATAATAAATAGATAAATATATTGAGACAAATAACCGGAGATTCTTGAAGTTATAATTGACAACGGACTACAAATACCGGCCTAGGTTTCGACTCGGATATTTTTTATTCTCGGATACTTCCTATATAATAAGTGATTTGGCGTACCTTGAAAATGTATGATGTATCGCTGCCCGCAACATGCCGACGTCCTGCGTTCTCCGTCTTGACTTCTCGGCTCAGCATCCTGGTTGCTTCGTCATGGCACTGACACTGACACTCGCGTAAACACGATTCGATCAAAGATGCACGTGTTAAATAACGCGATGCTGACGACAGACTAATTAAGCATCTCGAGAGAGCCAACGAAATAGTTTAATCACCCGAGAAGAACAATAAACGCGCGCACACATACACGCCATACATATAGTCCGTAGTATGCGTGTCACTCGTCGGCTGGGAACTGAACGCAAAGATGCGGAAAAAGTCCACGAGGCACGCGCGAAAATAAATTTGATCTCCTTGAAGGTTCCGAATGTTTTGATTGCGTAGAGGAGCAATGATAACCGACACACTCCGTCCGCAGCACACGACGGCTCGAGACTGAAACATCTGGAAAATTCGCGAGGCACAAAGGTAAATACAACCGTCTTGGAGGTTGCGAATGTTTGGGTGTCGCGCGGCGCGATCACCTATAAACGACGACGGTTGACGCGGGGAGATGAGTTTACATTTTTTGCACATTTTGTTCTAGTATTATCACGCATTGTATACTTTACAACCAAGCGCGCTACATCACGTTTTAAACAAATATTATAAACGACTAGGAGAAATATCGAAAATATAAAGGGTGTCTAAAGAAATCAAACAGTGTGATAAAAACATACAAAACGGAACAAAAGCTTCTATTTGTTTAGTATTGTTACTTTAATGTGTTAGGCAGAAGAAATATTAAAAGATAACGTTAACTTTTGAGACTTCTAGCAGATTCTAAACTTCGACTCGGGATGCGGAGTAGAAACTTAAATTATACGTTAAGCTTGCAAATGCTCTGTCAAATTTATATAGGCTAATTTATATAGGTTAATGAAGAACTTCAAAATATAGCATTTTGAGATATAGAATATTATATTTCTTTGATATCCCGAATAATCACTTATCGTCGTTTTCTCTACTTAGATTAACAGTTCGTGCATTTCGAGATTCTTCATTGATTCTTCAAGGTTGACGGAGAATTCGCAATATAAAGTTGACATTTCTGCTTGAACAACGAATTTATTTTTGTCGCGTCCCAACCAAGCATGTCGAGAGCATTTACTTACGGGATGAGTAGAATTCCTCAAATCAGAGTTGGAAGAATTCACACCTTAGTAGGAAAGCAAAAAATAGAAAGTCAGAAGCCAATCAGAACTCGCTTTGATGATGAAATGGTAGTAGTCGACAATTTCTGCTTTCCTATCAGCGCACGAGTTCTGATTTTCTGCTAAAGTATGAATTCTCCCTTAGAACATTGTCCGTCATTTGTAGGGAAGAAATGAGTGAGAGAGCAGCTACAGCATATTCATTATTTCATTCTTAGTTCATCTCTCACTGTCACTCACGTCACCCTTAAAAATGGCGGGATGCCAATCAATCAGAAAGAATCATACTTGTCTAACTCTGATTAGAGGGACTCTAAGGGTGAGCAGTTACTCTTTCTCGTCGGCTGCATTCTCAACGCGATCTGTCCGCTGTCAACATTTATTTTCTTAACGTCGATGTTAATTAAAAGAGTACTGCTCATCGTGAGACGCGAAGAACAGGATCGCCTCGTGAGCGACGCGATGATGACGCTCGCGGGTCTGCTCTTGGCAGATCATAGTCGAAGTAAGAGTCGCGTCGCCGCCCCCCCCGACACATTTGGTTTCTGAGTTACGCAAAGTCTGCCGTAGACAACCTGTATCTACTGCGGCGTGCGACGGCACGGGGGTAAACGCGGCGCGGCGTTATAATATCACTTGTCACGTCCAACGGCACTTCGCTAGACTGCACATAGTTACCGCGATATGACGAGACCGCCGCGATACGTACACAATATCGAGTCCCCTCGATTACGTCGACGTTCACGCAGACTATCGAGCATGTTGTCCACAATCACACCGGACCCGTCGATCTTCGATTCCAATCGTCTCGTTCGCACGCAAATTATTTTCGTTTCTAGACGGTTTACACGTTAGCGACGGCTCGCCCGCAGCTGTGCTGTGCTAAACGGCAACTTTATAATAAGCTTACGCCATAAGCGCATTGCCCAAGCACGGAGTCGCGAGATCGCATCGCAACCAGCTAACGCACGCATCTCGATAATCGATTTCGCTCCATCGGAGCCAGCTGGGAAAGCTTCCGCGCGTTCGCGGAAGTACGTAAGCTTCGCAGATCCTAGCACCCGTCCAGTGCATTAATTTCAACTTTGCGCCCGCCATCTCGAGCGCAACCCTCCCCGCGTTCTTAGTCTCGACGCATTTTCTTCCACTTAACTTTTCCGGCGATAAGGGCGGACCCATCGTCGCGACGACAGGGGGTTGGCATGGGCCGCCGGGACGCATGCAAAGTAAAGTTGTTCTTTAGTTCGTTAGGTCGAGCCAACGGCAACGACGGGGGAGGCTTTCCGCCTTACTTACGGCACTCGAAGGTGAAAAGATAACCTACGAGCATTACTCACCGAGGAGAAGAGACCAAGTGGCGCGGGCTACGGCCGGATGCTACAGCCTGAGAGAAAGAGAGAAAGAGAGAGAAAGAGAGAGAGAGTTGGGGAACGAGGGTGGATCGTTTGCGCGCCACCTTGACGCGTTCTCGCAGTTTTATCGCGAATCGCTCTCCTACTTTTTACGGTGTTTTGATAACGCTGCGAAATTTCGAAATTTCACTACTCGTCGCGAAGGGGAAGAAGATGTACGTCCGTCCTCATCGTCCTTTTATACGTCGTATCCTCGCGCGATTTCGCATATCGTGCAGAGGCGACGTTGCGGCGCTTCGACTGTGTGCGTACACTGAGGAAAAAAATGTTTGGTATTTGTAACTGCAAAATCACACGGAAATAATTGAGAAATAATTGTTATAAATTATAGACAAAGAAACCATTTTTTAAAATAAATTCTACTACAATGTTAATGATAATAACTTTATATTAGAACGATCAAAATGGTTGGAGTAAAAAATAACTGTAATTTTAGTTAGCTATTTTTACCAACTATTTTTTTCTCTCAATATATATTATTGCGTATAGACATGTCGTCCAATAAATCTCGCGGCTGATATCGAAAGCTCGTTTCGAGGGACCTCGCGATTTCGTGGTGTTTCGCGCGTAACGACTGTCGACTCTTGCATTTTTGCCCGACGCGGCCAAGCGCCGTCGTTACGATCTCGTTAAGGAGCGAGTTTTGCACAGCTCATCGCGAGGGCAAAAGAGGATGCCCAAGGGCCAGCCTCGATGGCTTTCCCTTACGAGGGTGGAGGATGGATTCGAAGTCCCAAGGGTGAAATGGCTCATTCCGACGCACTTATCCAACGCGGGCCGTAGATAACCATAGATTAATGGGGCTTGGAGACTCACCGAACGGTAGAAAGAGAAGTGAGAGAGAGAGAGAGAGGGGAGAGGTAGAAGGGGAGAGAGGGAGAGGAAATAAGAGAGTGCGCGATGGAGCGAGAGAGGGTTTATTTCGGAGGTAAGGCGACGGAGTTGGGAATGAAAGAGAAGGCAGATCCATAAGAAGGGGCGTTTATACCTTGCCAGGCGACCCTGCTGATTTATTGTTTATTGAGAAATATGGCCGCGTTACCTCTCGCTCCCAAGGATTAACCTCCTTCTTTCTCTCATTCTTAATGTTCGACGGCAAGCCAGAAGGCCCTAAAGAATCGCCTGCTGGAAATTACGAATCATCCTCACGCGTGTTGCGAAAGCGACGCGTGCTAACAAAGAGATTCAACACCCCGTTGGAATTTTTATCCTACTTTCGATCTCGTTGTTCTACTCAACGCCCACTTTGATACTCTGAAACCTATATCAACCTCTTTTGATTCTATTCGACCCACCAGCTTTGCCAAGAGGTTCTCTTTAGAACCTATATATGGCATTTCGTATGTTTCCTGTATCATATAGAGGCGCTAAGCAGAACTTCAGTTTCCTTGAACTGTATTATTAGTCATTACTTGAAGCTTACCTCGGGTGAGATAATCAGCTTTGAATTTAGTTAATATTGCATGTTTCAAAAAATAACAAGCCCATATTTAACTCTAAAGTCTGATGCGAGTATCCCACGTGGGACACACTTCAAGTAATGACTGTCATAATATACGGGCCTATGTGTATTAAACATACACAGAATATACCTTCAGAAGATACAAATGTTAGAAAATAGGTTGAAAGTGGGGCTGGAACTCCGACTCAGGACGGTGTACAGAAATAACGTGCAATATAAAAATATTCACACTGAAATCTCATGCACGCTAATTTCTTACGAGGAGAAAGGAGAGAGTTTTCCATCGAAAGTACGATGCGACGCGCAAAAGCGACGAGATCTTAGAGGCCGGCGCGACCAAGTCGGCGGACTTAATGCAAAGCCAAGCCATAGAAAGGATTAGACTAAGTCTGGTGGCAAGTCTGTCTTTCACTCTCTCCGGCTTGCTTACTCTATCGTACTTGTTCCTCGTCCCCGTCCCTCCAGACGCTCTTCTCCCAGACAAACCCGGGTATTCAGTTATCAAGTACGTCCGGTCAGGAGGAGACATCGCCGGAAGTCAAACAAGCTGCCCTATGGAAGATAAGGCTGTCAGCCGGAGGTGCCGGCTAAAGGATAAGGAGGCTATCGGCTTGTTTAGGTCGTAATTTCGAGCGAGGTAAAACTTCGCCGACAAGTCGAGCGCGCAAAATAATAATACACCGACGTTAAGGTGACTAAATCTCCCAACCCCAATTCTCCATAAATGTGTGGAGTGGTGGAGAAGGAAGAGATCGCATTGGAAATTATATATATTATATATAAATATATATATATATATATATATGAAAAAAAAATATATATATATATGAAAAATAATTTAACAATGAAGGTTGCTACATAAAAATAGTAAAAATAGAAACTATAGCTATGATGAACCTGTTGTTATTCTCACTTAAAGTTAAGAAGAAGAAGCAAAGCTACTGCATTTACCAGATATATATATATATGAAAAAAAAATATATATATGAAAAATAATTTAACAATGAAGATTGCTACATATAAATAGAAACTATAACTATGATGAAACTGTTGTTATTCTCACTTAAAGTTAAGAAGAAGAAGCAAAGCTACTGCATTTACCAGATATATATATATATGAAAAAAAAATATATATATATATGAAAAATAATTTAACAATGAAGGTTGCTACATATAGTAAAAATAGAAACTATAGCTATGATGAAACTGTTATTCTCACTTAAAGTTAAGAAGAAGAAGCAAAGCTACTGCATTTACCAGAGCTGTGAATTTTCTTCAGAAGCCTTTTCTTTGTTAGAAAAGCGTTTGAAAGATCTTCTGAATTGAAATAAACCAGGGTAACTTGGATCGAATCAGGGACAAATTGGCATCCCAGATAGCATTCGAGCAAATCCGGAAAGGGTGAAAAGTTAGGAGTGTCAGTAAAAAGGACGACACGTCTGGTCACTTCAGCCAACGCCCGTTTCCGCCGTTCAAGTAAATCGAGCCGCGATAAAGTAACGTCCGAGTACTCGGGCTTCGCTGTAAGTTCTTTCGCGCGTTTCGCCGGAAGACGCGGTTACGCGAGCACCAACGGAATTCCAAGTTTTCAGCGAGACTCTGTAACCTAACTCCGGCTCGACGAGATTGGATAATTAGACTGCGGTCCGTGCAACTTTGAATTATGCGTGTTCACGGTCTTACGTCGGAAGACTGAGAACTCTTGGGGGACCAATTTGTTGATTAAGCCTGCCATATATTCAGGCCTCGTGTCTCCTATGGATTCGCAAAGCGCGTTTTCTAGACGACGTTTTGCGATAAGCGCAAGTGCAATTTAACTACGTACGCGATTTATATTTCTCAAGTAAATTTCCGAGAAACTTTTCAATCAAAATTAATTTTCCATCGCACTTTCAGTATCTGGTTTATGCAAATTTTGATGAAACATCTTTCAAAGAGATTTTACACTGTAAAATCTGATGTGTTAAATTTAACAATTTATATGTCCCAAATCATCCACTCTCATTTATGCGTAAATTTAACACAAAACGAATACGGTAAAAAATAACACATAATATGTAAAAAATTTAATACTTAAATACTCTTAAGAATCACAGTTTGTGTTAAATTGACACACACACACACACACACACACACACACACACACACACACACACACACACACACACACATATATATATATATATATATATAATGTTAAATTAACTAAAATAAAACGTTACTTTAACATTTGAGAGAAATATTAATCTACGATTTTGATGAAATGAAAATGTTAAATTGACAATCTATATTTGACATATTAAATATGTCAATTTAACATAACCTGTGATTCCTAACGCTATTTAAATATTAAATTCTTGTTAATTTTTTCCATATTATGCGTGTTACTTTTAATACATTCTTTTGTTTTAAATTTATATATAAATGAGAGTGGATGATTTGGGACACATGAAATGTATTAAATTTTACACATCAGTTTTTACAATGTATTTAACAAAGATAAACCTTTAATTATCACCTTTAATTTTGTGTGGATATTTCTCTCTCTCTTTCTCTCTCTCTCTCTCTCTCTTTCTTTCTCTCTTTTTTTGTTTGAAATCAATCTTGCGAAGATTTATGTTTTTCATGTAGAAGAAAGCAGACCATTTAACCGTAAAACGCGCACAGACCGATTTTGCGACAGTTCAGTCAAGATTGAGACAACTGGATATTTCTCTCGCGGAATTACGCAACCGGTTCTGATATTTTCCAGCCGAATTACAGGGACGTCAACACCATTGCCGGTATCCCTGTCATCCACAGCGCTCGGGTATGGATCGAGGGCAGCGAACCTCGCTTTTGAGCGTAAAATTGGATCAACGCTTTTTAAACGTCCCGTACACTTCGCTGTATACATTTCGCTCAATGTTCCCTTGCGTTTGATGCGTAACGAAGATCGTTGACGACACCGTGCCAAATTGTTGCAAAATTCGCGGCACGTTCCGCTGTCCAGTCGCCGGGCGTCACAAACGCAATTCAATGAAACCGGGACGAGACGCATCGCGGCGACAATAATCGGCACAACTGACCGTAGTTATGCAAGAATGATTTAACCGATATGAAGTACATTTTTCGAGGAAAATGAAAATTTGATACATGATTTCAAAAATATAGATAGATTTGTGGACATATAAAAAATAATTTAATAATGAAGATTGCTATATACAGTAAAAATAGAAACTATAGCTATGACGAAATGTTGTTATTCTCACTTAAAGTTAAGAAAAAGAAGCAAAGTTACTGCATTTACCAGAACTGTGAATTTTCTTCAGAAGCTTCTTCTTTGCCAGAAAAGTGTTTGAAAGATCCTCTGAATCGAAATAAACCGAGACAACTTGATCGAATCAGGGACAAATCGGCATCCCAGATAGCACTGATGTTTTTCATAATTGTTCACGAAGTCAAGCATAGTCACTTTTCGTCTCTTTCAGAGTTCTCATCGATAAGTTTCAAAAAGCCCTTAAGAGCCTTAAAAAAGACGCTACTAATAAAAATGACTACTAATAAAAATGCTGCTAGTAGAAAATAAAAACTATTTTTTAATTAATTTTAAGCGTCCATGAGGCTTGAATCCTTTTTGTTTTACGTACAAGGACGTACAGTACTACCCTTACATTGGTAATAAAAACTCGAAAATCATAATTTTGTGGGTTGGATCATTCTTGCATAACTATTGCCAATGAATCATTAATAAACTCAATCAACGCCACGACATTTCGCGAATCGTTGTAAGTTCATAGTAAGCATAAAATTTCATTTAAAATTCATTCTGTACTCCTAAGTTTAGCATTTCAGTCAATATTAAATTAAACAAAAAATTTAGTTTGCTTACGGCACAGAGTCGAATCAATTTTTTCTTAAACAATATTTTTACCAAGAGAATAAGTTATTCAGTACATGATAACAAACTGTTTTCAAATTTGATGAGCATATTTTAAGGCTATTGTCAAAAAAATATTCTTTGTCAAAGATAACTATTGTTTAAAAAAGGAAAGCAAACTGACTGTAGAATATTTTTCTGTGTGTACTATTAACTAGTCCTTCCAACGAGATTTTATTACTTGCAGTGCTGTATGCTTACAATCGAACAATCAATTATAAATATAGTCTTTCAGTGAAGAATACATCGATCGTACTTTGGAGAGTAGAGAATCTCCCGGCAACGACTGTATCGAAACAAAGTGTAATCCGACGATATTCAACGGAGGAGCAGTATTTGCAAGCTAATCGATACCGATAAGTCCCCTTATTGGCCGCGACCGCAGATCAGGTTCTTCTCTTTCTCTCTCTCTCTCTCTCTCTCTCTCTCTCTCTCTCTCTCTCTCTCTGACGAGTATACGATAATCCGGGCGAATCCGCCTCGAGTGAAATCACGGGGCCGCTAAACTTGCCGAACGAAACCTTGACAATGCCCGCCGGTCACGACTACACGGACGCGTGCAAAGTTAACTTCAGCTCCCGATCCCGACTATATACGCGCGCCGGGGCTTCTCACCACGAACTTCGGGGGTGGAGTTGGCTATGTTACTGCAGAAGCTACGTAACGCCGGGAGAACTTAAGTACTACTACCCGTAAGTCATATTTAATCCGACTCACCCTGTGCCCGCGTGCTGCTGTTACCCGGACCTTCGGCTTCCTCCAATGCCGACCCGTTTTACCTGCCACGCGCATCTGCGAGGAGATATAGCACGGTGAGAGTGAGTTCGCGGACGATTAGCTCGAAGAAACGACAACGACGACGACTGCCAGCAACGCGTTGGTTTGCGCGAACATATCGATCCACGATTCAACCTTCCGTACGCCATCATACACGCAGAAAACACTAAGGATATCACTCCTTTATAATGATTTCATAACAAAGTATTAACATTACTTTTCTATATGCACACAAGATGGTGTAGTAACCATAGTACTGTAGAAATGGTACATTTTCCGTCTCTTTGCTGCCTGCCTATACGTGTCTGAGCGATATATTCAATGCTGTATGGCCTAACCAAACTCTACGGACCTCCTAACCTAGTATTTGTTGTGCTGATCCACAGATGTCTATAAACTAGATTGCTAACAAGGGCTTCGAACGTGCGTCGCGTAAGGTTTCCGGTTGCATGCGAGAAAATGCCGGCGGTCCTGTGTGTGACGTTGTGTGTGTGACGTGTCACTTGTGTGAGTACTTACAACGTACAATGTGAGTAAGCGTGGCCATTAAATTAGTGTCATAAAACCAAAAATGCCAGCATCTTATTGTATCGAAAAATGTCGTAACAAAAAAATAGATGGTATTGGACGTTATTTGCTCTGCTGATTTTCAAGAAAAGAATTTTATGACTAAACGTAGTGAAAATATGTGGCGATAGCGGCCATTTTCTCGCATGCACCGGAAACTCTATCGGACGCAAGCCATTATATGCTTTTAGATAGCCTGTTACAATAAAGCTGATCATAATAAAGAGAGAATATTCTTTCGATTGAGGCAACTGTATATGAGAGCATACTAACTGAACATTACGTATTGTAAGAATCATATGCACTGAGAGAAAAAAATAGTTGGAATAACTATAATCTCACTATATTTTATAGTTCGTTTTGGCCTCAAACATATATTTATAGTTCATCTAAACACGAAGATATAGCAGAATGAACACACATTTATAGTCACCATCTTATTATTCTATATGTATAGTAAAACACGCTTTGGGAATATAGTTACATGTAATATTTTCCAAATATTCCAATTGTATTGACTATATAAAATAGTTCTATATAAAATATTTCTCTTACCATTTAATATTTGCTACCTTACTATGTTTTTTATTTCAAATAATTATAAAAAAGTAAAAGTTTTACATGAGTCAGTTATACTATGCTTATATTGTAAATATTACAAACATTATGGTGACATTTACTATAAAAAAGATATTCCTAACTATAATCTTTTTACTATGCCATTATAGTTCCAAATATCATACATTTTTCTCTCAATGTGTGATCATATGTGATCATGGGACTGTAAGAACTCTATGAACAGATAGGTATGTAACAACAGCAACTTTTAATGCAATATCATACGCATTATCGTATGCAATATTCAAGTGCAATATGAAAATCTGCCACTTTGAGTAAATTTGTTGCTGTATCGATATAATACAAAATTTACATTACTAGAACATTACAGGCGCGCGCTATTTAGTATCTTATCATTACAATGACCTTTTAAATTATCTTATAAAATTACCTTATTCTTACTCTTATTTTTGCCTAAATAATATGTTTTTCTCTTTGTCTGCCCATCCTTTTTTCTCTTTCTCCTCCACCCTTCTATTCTCTATTCTTATAATTTATATCTCTTCTGTATTCTTTTCTTCATAAGCTAACCAACGCGATGGCAGTTATTTGCCTGATAATTTGACAGGCACAAACGACACGAAGCAAGCCGCAGCCCACATGAAGCTAAGCGAAAGAACCAATCCAGCATCACGGAAAAGCGGCAACAATTAAATCTTTTACATGCCTTTTTTTAGAGTGGATTTTACGATGTAAATTTAATAATTAGTTCAATGCAGTATATTTACTTCACAAATATAATCAAGAGAATTGTAAAGTTTTCATCTCATCGACTGTCTCACGTTGTGATAATCATGAAAGCCTATCTATCTGGGATAGTGAGAGCGGCGATGGCGTTTGAAAAAAACAACCTGCCGGAAACCCCATTCCTCTCTTCGATTCTGTTCTGTACCGATATATAGTACACGCCTACGCAAATACCCGATAGGGAACGTCGCCGTCGTCGTCCATTACGTCAAATTTCCTCAATCTCGCTGCGAGCTGCGACGTCATTTTGAAGAAGATGACGAGGAGCCCGCCGGGGCTCTCTCGCGACTTGTGACGTCGCCGGCGATCTTGGCGAACCGATAAGTACTCGCTCCGGGCGACCGTAGATTTATTGCCGGTCTTCTGCTCACTATGAGCCACCCCTGGGAAGACACCCGGCCACCCGACCGTCAACCTCGCTCGCCGCCGACTCTTACCCTCGTCCCGGCCTCGTTATGCCGTGTGGAACGCGATTTGCCGAGCAGGGCCTCCCCGAGCGAGACTCGACTTCCGCTTTATTGGCGGAAATAATCTTTGATGCGATTCCGACGCGTCTTGAAAGTTTTTCCGCCGTCACAAGGGCGAACGGCAATCGACTCTTCGGCCAAAAAGAAGACACCACTTGGCACACGCGAAATAGACTGGGTCGATCGGCATAACTGCTCGACGTTCTTATCGGCGTATTGATACGCTCCGTCATATTGATACGCCGTCGCCAGTCGACGGCATCATAAATGAACTATCGTTCCGCTGAAATATTGCATACGATAATGGTGAACGCCGCTTTTAGAGCTTTCAACGAAAGTCAACTTTGGAGTTGCGAATTGAGGTTATCGGGACGCAGTAAAAATATCCCACTTGATTAAAAAGTTCCTATCTTTCTGTACACGAGGACAATGGTACATCCTTTTTTAGCTTCGCTTTGTTTTTGTTACACTACCATTGGATATTCATAGAGAAATGGTCACCTTAGAGCGGCCGAGCGAGCCGCGTATTTTTGCGTTTGATATACGAGATTCACGACAACGCGCCATTATTATTATTGGAGTCCTCCTGCGGTTTTTAATCAACCAGCGCGATGAGAGAATGTGCGCCGAACGTCGTTCTCAAGCCGTGCGAGAGCTACAGAGGACGGAAGCGCGATTCAACCGCTCTCCCTTTCTCCCTGTTTCTCTCTCCTCAACCCTTTCGCCGTAAGTAACAAAGGAACAACGCCGAGTCCCACCGCGGTATCTGCGACCCATCGCTGTCTTAATTTCCTTCGTAATCTACGATATTAATATGGCTTAGGGTCGGCCCACGCGCGTAATTTCGCACCGCGCAGAAATTAATAGAAAGACGAATGTTCCCTCCGCGTGCTTTACGGCTGAACGCTCGGCCGGAATGGTTAATGGCGACGATTTCTGCGCGCTTCCGCGCCCACTTTGCGAAAACGCACCCCGCGACCAGCGCAGAAGTAGATGTGATTCTTGAGGCAGAGTTCCTTCTTAGGCCCTCACAATAACGCTTCCACATCGCGTTGTACGACGGACAGTATCACGCGATGCAATTACTTTGATAACGAATACCTAATTATTGAATACACCTGCGACACACTATTATCAATCGCAGATTGGCAATCAATAATCACGAATAATGAAGTTTTGAAAATCATCTTACAATTGGTATGAATCAAAGAAATGCTTATCATTTAATTAAATATAGAAATTAAAACGGAGGGTGAGAGCAGGAGTTAAAAATAATCGAGATTATATATATACACAGAAAAATATATAATCGAGATTATATATATACACAGAAAAATATATATTGCATTCAAGCAGATCTTGATAATTATCGACTATAACGGAGCACCCTCCAATGACCTCCACCTTGATATATATTATCAAGGACACTGTCCTGAGTGACAATTAAAAGATTTTAGCCGGCGCTCATTTGTTAAAAAATTATTAGCAAAAAAGTTTCATGTATGTAATGAATGTAATTTTTGGACACTGTATATAAATAAAAAATTGAATTTGTAACTTAACAGGATGCCTACACACACACACACACACACATAGCGCCTAAACGCGCGCTCGCCTGCCCGCCCGGGCGGGCTCGCGATGTGTGCATGTATTCCAATTATATATGCATGATTGTTATAATTTTGTAAAACTTCATAAAATGAATGTAATTTTTCATCATCCTACATACAAAACTTTTGAATTTGTAAATTAAGAAAATGCCTACTACACATACATAATTTATAATATCTTTTTTTTTAGTTTAGTTTTGTTAGAGGGGCTGCGCCTCCCGCACCCCCTCTAACAACTAATCTAACCCAACCTATCATCACATTAAGCGTCAGTCATTGTTTATTAAAGTGTTCAACTTTTGTGTTAATGTGACGATAGGTTGGGTTAAGTTTTTAGAGGGAGTGCGGGGGCGCAGCCCCCCGCTAGTTGTTCGATATTGCAGTTATTATTCGATATTGCTCGTTAACGGTACATAGTATCGAAAAACTGTAACATATTTTTCAAACTTCTTTCATCAATAACTTTTTAAAAAACAATGATCAAAAACCTTTTGATTGTCACTCAGGACAGTGTCCTTGATAATATATATCAAGGTGGAGGTCATTGCAGGGTGCTCCGTTATAGTCGATAATTACCCAGATCTTATCTGTTTCAAGTATTTCGCAGGTTTACGTATCCGTAGAACTATCACCGCGGTTCATCATAACTATCAAATTTAGATCCAAAATATATTTGGGATCCTAATAAATTTAGCATATTAGTCGATAATATAATAAATGAAAACAAAAATTCGGTTTGCTAGAGAATCGAACCGACCTTTTCTTCGATAAAGTTTTATAATATTCTTGTGAAGAAAATAAATTCTTTTTTTGAGTGCGCGGCAACGAGCTTTTCTAAAATTTCTGATGAGTATATTTTCAGATTATCAAAAAAATATTCTTTGTTGAGAATAACTATTACGTAAGAGAAGGAAAGTAAACTGAATAATCGTTTTCCTCAGCAGTGTAGAGTGAGATATTTTTCTGCGTGTAGGGTCGATTCAAACATGAGAAGGTGGATTCTCCACGCAAATCTCCTCCAAACGCGCGTTTGACGCTATTAGAGACTGTATATATCGCCCTCTCGAAAATGAGAAGTTTAAATTTCGCAACTAAGACCCGGTGACTCCTGTTGGCCTCCCCTACGCTTACACATTCTTCCGTGGTCTCGAGCGACGTTACCGAGCCGCTCGATAACGTTCAACGTCGGGGACGTAAACTCATCGGAACTTAGCCTTGTCGAAGGTGACATGCAAGGTGTCCTCGCCAGCACGTCTTGTTTAAACGTCGCCTCGATAGCGAGCGACGCGGAAGCCCAGAGCGAGCATCCATCCATCGCTCGCGCATTGCGATCGCACGGATCGCACATCGGACAATGAGACGTGATTCGAGACGGCGCAGCCTGTGTGTTATCGAGTGGCATTCCGACACGCTTCTGGAGTGACATTTAGATAGCGACGTCAACTGTCTGCGAAGCAAATCCGTCGTGGTAGCGAAGGCTCTCCTCCGTACTTCCCCGGAAGCCCGACGGCGAGAGCCCTCACCAGCGAAGCGAGCGAATTCACTGCTGATCGAATTAGCGCCGCCACGGTTCCCCGATACCCTGACAGTCTGAATTAATTAACAGGAGAACGCGCTAGGTAAGCAGCCATTATCGCAACAAAGTGCGCGCCGCGCGCGACAGAAGCGAGCGAGAGAAGTGGCTGTTCAGTGATGCAGCCGAAAACGCCGAAACCGGTAGACGCGAGACCGAAGAGTTAAACCGCGTCCTGACTCGCGAAAAGAAGGACAATCCGATACAGATAGTCGAATTTAATTAGCGACCAATTCACGCCGGGGAGATCTCAACTGCGCAGCGACGAACGTTAATGAGACAGTTTAACGATACGAGAAGAAGAACGGTCGAGCAGTCCGCCTACGAGGATATCTCTTATTCAAGAGAATGCAGCGAATTCTCCCCAATCAAATCCCGGCATCGAGATGAATAAAGAATAGCCCCGAAGATATATATTCGCCGTTGTGTTAGACAGCGATGGTGGCTCGTGGCAGCCGCGCGGGCGCGAGTTTTGCATCTCGGCGCGACGTCTTGACTCCATTAACTTCACACTTAGCGGCATCTTAGAAAGCCCGTTGCCGTCGGAAGATCTGATTAGGGGTTCGAGTCTCTGCTAAACGCGTTAGTCTCGGCTGCGAGGGGCGTCGCGGAGGCGCGGCTCCATCAGGTGTTAGAGTGGCGGCCTCCGGGGTGAGAGAGGACGGCGGTGGTGTCTGTCTCTTCATAGTTTGATGCAAATTGAGTACGAGCACCACCAACTACCGCTAGTATAGACGTTTTCCCGCCTCTCTCTCTCTCTCTCTCTCTCTCTCTCTCTCTCCCTCTCACCTATTCACACACACATACGCGTGCACATTTAGGCGCACACACCTACACACCTCCATCTGCCGCGATCTAGACCGCATGTGTTTCTTTCTCTCTCTCTCTGTCTCTCTCTCTCTCTCTCTCTCTCTTCCTTCTCCCGTCCTTCTTTATCCTCAAAAGACTCCACGACCGAGTACGAAATTCATTCTGCGCGACCCTCTTCGGCTTCGAGCAAACTTCCTCCCCCACTTCCTCTCCCTCTGGTCTTGACTACCGCCGAAGTGTTGCCGTTTGGGGTTTCCCGTTCCACCTTGCGGAGCAAACGCACTGTTTGCCGACGAATCTCGGAGGCTTTCTCTCGACTTAGCAGCGACGAGAGGCGCGTCGCGCAGAACGTTTAACGGCACGGTCAATGGCCCCTTCGCCGTTGCAGATTTGCACGTCGATTTTCGGAATGCGCGATTACTCGATTGAGATCGGCGCTGTTTGGGAGCGCAGAGGTTCGGTCAAGGGGTGCTCCTAAAAATACCGATGTGGAAGCTACCGCCGCTCCTACCGCCATCATTCACACTTGCCCCCGTTAAATACCGTATTGATTGACAGTTATTTATACCACCCGTCGTTTATAAATATAATCGTTGTCGCCCGACGGCCACGCTAGATTTCTCTGTGCCCGATCCGCTTTCCAAATGAAGCCCTTAATGAAACACGCCTGACGGGGGCGCGCGCAGATTCGATTTCCATTGAGTTAGGGTCGCCCAGGAAGAAGGATACACGTTACGGAGGCTCGAGAACGAGCGGCTGTACTAATGCCCTGGACGTTTAGCGTTACGGGTTACAGCGGCGGCGTTTATCGGCGAATACAGCGCGCGTATCTAGACGCGAAATCACAACACCATTATAAGAGAGCGTTTTTCTTTCCGTTCTTTCGTCCCGAGTCTCCTCCTCTCGCACCTACGCGCTGTAATGTTCTTTTTTATGGTGCATGATTCGAAGCTGCCCCCGGGATCGATTTTGCTCCGTAGCACGGTACTTATCGTACCCCGTTACGAGGGCGCATTGCTTTTTATGGTGGTTCACGCTGGGTGTTCCGATCGCGCACGCGTTGTCTCTCCCGCTCGCTCTTTCCTCGTCTGCCTTTATCACGATTCGATTCTTCTTGTTCTTATGAAGCGCGATATTCGTGCACGACGAAAATTCCCCGCCAAAAATCATTTCGCGCGAAATGAACTTTCGCGAAGAAACGAGTCGCCTCGTGTATGTGTGTCTGTGTGTGTGTGTGTGTGTGTGTGTGTGTGTGTGTGTGTGCGTGTGTGTGTGTGTGTACTATTTCTCAGCAAAATAAGATCAGATTCCGATAGAGAAGATTACCCATTGAGATCTCGCATCTTAAGAACGCGTGAAATCTCCTTAACGAAATGTACACGGAGAAAACACTAAGACATCGTTTGCCTAAAAAATAAATACGGTTGTCATAACAAAATATTAATTCAATACAAAAGAGTTGTAGAGATTATGGTACTCTTAGGTTAGAAATGGTACTTTGGCCTTTATTAGTGCCTGTCCATATATATTTGAGCGATACTCTCAGTAATATATGGCGTAACTAGACCCGTACGGATCTCTCAATCATAATATTTGTTTTACAGATCACAACAGACAGACAGCAATACTCGGTTGAGGCAACTATATATGTAGATAAGCACATGTACTAATTGAACATTACGTATTGTAAGAACTATGACTGTGGGAACTAAGATGTATTGAAAAAAGGATTTTGTTGTAAAAACAAAAATTTGGTACAAATTTTTACAGATCATAATTTGATTGGAATGGAAACAATTAAATATTTGAAGATTGCAACCAAACAATTTAGTTGTCGCTAATGTGTATTTTGCTTTCTCAATAAAACATGTACTTAACACAAGTAGAAACATGGTAACGCCAATCAAATCGTGCGTATCAAATATTTTAGCTCTAAGTACAAAAATAATTTTGTCAGTGTGAGTATGTAGCAACAGCAACTTGTAGTGCACTGAGAAAAAAGCGGTTGGATTGACAAAGTCGGCGGTCACCGGCCATCAAAAAACTATTCAACAAAATACGATGTTAACGCAACAATAATTTGCGTTGATATAATTTGACTAACGCAACTTATTGTTGCATTAACATCGTATTTTGTTGAATAGATCCAATAGTTCTTTGATGGCCGGTGACCGCCGATTTTGTCAATCCAACCGCTTTTTTTCTCAGTCTGCCATATTTGTATAGCTTGGAGTCGCATATATTTTCCCTGTAACGTTAGAATATGCATGCAGCATTCACAGCAGTTTTCTCCGTGCATTATACAACATGATTAATTTGATTATTGAACTAATGCGTGAGGATCGATGGAGAGTGCTATATCCGCTCGCGCGAAACCACTAATGTCGCCCGAAGTCCTCGTCGGTGTCCTAATTTCATTTAAGCAGAAGCGTATTTATATATTACGCGATACCCTCCGTACCTGGCGATATCGATCGAGTAGACATATCGCGAATTCACGTGCCGATCGGCGGGATATTTTAAGTTCAATTAGACCGTCGCCAGTCAGGCCGAATATAGAATCAACGCTCGCCATTTCGGAGCGAGCCTCCAGCGTGCTAGCTAATGCATCTGTAATTTCCCGCATTTATATTTCCGAATCAACGGGATAATATCGGCGAATAATGAGAATCTATAATGATGCCGAATCTCTAATAAGACTGAAGTCACGCGAATATGCATCAGCTGCAAACATCGAGTTCACGAAGCGATCGATGTTCATTATGTTTTCGTCTATCGACATGCATTCTTACACACAGAAGACTACTATATCCACATAATTCTATGGTTAGAGAGAAAATTTATATGATTTCAAGTGAAATAGGTATGACATTAAAAGTTGCTGTTGTTATATACCCATTTATATAGTTCTCACATCATGTTTCCTGATAAATATCCTCTCCTCACAGTTTCATATCATAGCCTCGACAAACAGATAATTATCCGAACAAATAACACTATGTTACAAGATTTTGCACTTTTGCCATAAAGGTTCGTTCTTTAGTAAATCAGGTGTGCTGAATACGACCACGAAATCACGGTATGACAGTTCTCATAATTTTTATGATATATAATGTTCAGTTAGTACATCCTCGTATACATAGTTGCCTTAATCAAAGGAATATTGCAGTCTTTTTGTTGTGGTTTGTAGAACAAATGGTTGAAAGGTCCGTACAGTTTGATTGCATCGTACTACACTGAGAGTACTACTCAAATACATATGAATAGGCAGTAAGGAAGGTACTGTGGATACTACAACTATCTTGTATTCATGGGCGGAAAATAACATTAACATTTTGTTAAAGCAATCATATTTAACCATTTAACGGCGGGAGTGGTCGATATATCGACCAGCAGTCAGGTTGGCGACTCCACATAAAAAATTCATTACATTTATAGCTAAATTTCGCGTAAAATAAGAAGTCGATTTCAACTGAAATTCATTTCCGCCGTTAAAAGGTTAAGCAAGTGATATATTGTATTTTCACTATGAACCTCGATGTGTTCTTTCTCGAATATAATAAAGATCATGAGTGTCCACCACACGTCCAAGCGAACGAGGAGCAAGCACCGATTTTGATTCGCTCTCGCCGACGCCGCGCGAAGAGATCACTCAACGACGTCCTGAAACGACGCGCCGCTGAATCCGCTGGGGGAGAAAAAAAAATGCAGATCCCGACGGATACAGCGGAGCGCCGTTGTGGGGCCTCATTGCGATTTCATGGTCCTCCTGGAAGGAGACCGCGACGGCCGACCGGCTCGTTTCGAATGCTACAAATGTGCCGAGCGCGCGCGCACGTTCAGGTGCTGCTCGAGTAGGTGCTGAAAAAAATCACGTCTGCATTTACATAAGCGCCGGTATAAACCACTCGACAGAGAAATCCCGACATAAAACCCAAACAGGATCCCAACGCGGGACAGCACATCCGTTGAATACGCAATGGCCGTATGTAGCCGATGTACACATTCCCCCGCCCTTACCCCCTACCGAAAAATGCTTTTATTATTCACCGGTGAATTACGGACGCCACGGTATACGCGTTTTCCCCGGCGTTTACAGTCGCGCTGTTTACGCGGTTCATCGACGACGTCTTGGCGACGTGGCGACGGCATCGATTGTTCTTTTCCTCTGTTGTTTTCTCTCTCCTCACGGTCCCACCGTGGGAATAGATTGTCGTTATTCAATCTTGTTACTCGCGTTTTTATGTGAAATTTATCTGGGAGCGATTCAACAAATATTAATAAAGCGGACGCGAAACTTTTGTAGAGATAAAATCATTAATTTTTTAAATCATCAGAGCTTGTATTAATAGTCGTTACTTGAAACTACGTCTCGAGTGAGATTTGAATTTAGAATTAGATGTGAAACTTTCAATTAAATCGCGACTGAAAATGTAATGTCGCATAATTATATGATTCGAGTAAAAAATTCAAATCTAACTCTGAAGACCGTATTAATAGTCCTTGCTTGATTCAAATAAGATTCTCATATTTTTATATTCATAAGTTTAGAATCAAATGTTTCAGTGAATGTTTCAGTGGAAACGCGTTTGCAAAGTACAGTGTCACGTATATCGCGTGTTTCAACTGGAAAACTCAAACTCAACTCTAAAAAGTTATTATTATTATATTGTTATTAAAATCTGAGTATTTCTCACGCAAGTGAGAATACAAGTTTCAAGTAACGACTACTAATATAGAACTAAAACCTATGGTAATAGTTACTTGAAACTTAACTCAAGTGAGATATTTGAATTCAAATTTAGAGTTGGATGTGAATTTTTCAGTTGAATCACGATTAGAAATATAACGTTACATATATCATATGATTTCATTGAAAAGTTCAAATCAACTCTAAATTTAGATCTGAATGTCTCAAACAAGTTTCAAATAACGACTATTGATAAAGGTCTGAGAGCCTATTAATATAAATATATTATATATAATATATTAATAGTATATATAATATATATATGTACATATATATATACTATTATATATATAGAGAGAGTATATATAATATATTAATATATTAAATATAATATATTAATAGTTGTCACTTGAAACTAGTCTCATGTGAGATACTCAGATTTTCTTTTAAAGTTAGCTATAAGTTTTTCACATCTAACTCTAAATTCAAATCTGAGTATCTCACTGGAAACACAGTTTCAAGTAACGACTATTAATACGAGCCTTGGAGAACGGAAGTGAAGGTAACGTACGATAGAAGGGAGGAGGAGCGTTCAAGAAAAGTGAAGATCAATTCTATCTGAAGTATCTGCAAGAGGCAAGAGGCTTGACATGTCCCAAGGATGCGACTTCGAGTCTCGCGAGCCCTTCTTCTTCGACGAGACAAATCGCGCGAACACGCCCGTCATATCGCGATCGATACACGCGGAAACGTATAACGTCCAGAGAGTGATGTTCCCGGCACCTGACAGGAATTCTCAAGGCTCGCGGATCCTGACGAAACGATTTTCGTGTCCCTCGTGGATCTTCGATCCATTGTGGCGCACAGTGGAAGCGCCACCACCGCCGCCCCCGTTTTTCATGGCTCTTTAGCATTTCCGGCGTAACGTCCTTTATGCGGAGGACGCCTCCCCTCCCCCCCTCCGAAAAGGGCGCGGCAGAGAAAAAATTGACTTTTAAACCGGCAATAAAAACGAAAAATGCGAAATCTTTGATTTTAAAGGCCCCGCGCCAGCGCGCCGCACCCCTCGCACGGGGGCGACAGTTGGTAGATGCGTATAACCCTCGGTGGCAACCTTATTTCTCTGATATCGCAAGCCGAGCACGTTCGGTACCTCACCGCCACCGTCCCGAAATCCGCGTGCACCGCCGGTATGTATATCGTGTTGGATTACTGCAAAATCCCGGACTTTTATACGCTGAATTTTAAAATACACTTCGGCGCCGTCTCTGATTTTATTCGCCGACATCCGGGAATGGACAGATGTCGATGCCGATGCGTGTGTCAATTCACTAACGATTTTCTATAATGTGTGTGTCGCGAGAACACACGGCGCCATTGTCCGCAACGTTGATCATGACAGTGTTACGCTTAAGACTTGGCGTTTGAATAAGTCGCGAAGGAAAATCGGGTATGTCGAGGCGCGCGTAAGAGCGGAGTAAGAAGGAGAGAAAAACGCGCTCAGAGCTCCGGAATCGCGGTAATCCGAGCGCGATGCCTGCGAATCGACTGAGAATTTACATTTAAGTGCCCAGGAAGACGCCCGAGGAAGTCGGGGGTGGCGCGGCATTTCGCTACTTGTTTTTATTTTCTCGCAATTTCCTCGGCGGAGCAGAACGGAAAGTGGCCTTAAAGGGAATTAGCACGTTTTACCGCTCTGCCTATCTCGCGCCCGAAATTTCGTAAGCGGAATCTCTTTTCCCTCGGCCATTTGTAAGCGCTGCAAATCGACACGTTAACGATTGTCATCGTTTAATCACGTCGCCTCCATCGCACATATATCTGTTTATAAGTGGCTGTAGTTGCGTAATACAAGAAAGATCTAACCACAGAAGACGTTTCGAAAAAGATGAAGATGACAATTTTACACATGATTTCAAAAGTACAGACAGTACTAAAGTTCTTCGTAATTGTTCAAATCAAGCATCTTTTTTCTTTCTAATTTTCTTCTTTTTATTTTAATTTTCTTTAAGGATATTTAATAATAAACTTAACCCTTTAAGAACTCTTAAGAAAATAGGTAAAAAATGATACAGCTAATATAAAATAAAAATATATTTTAATAAATTTTAGGCGCCCGTAAGGCTTGGATCTTTTTTGTTTCATGTAGGAAGACGTATGGACTATCTATTGATAAAAAAATAATAATAATAAAATAAAAATTGAAGAATCACTTGTGAGTTGGATCATTCTTGCATAACTGTGGGCGAATATTCGTACACAGAGAAAAATAATTTTGCTCTTTTAAGCAAAATCGTCGTTGCTGCATATTCGTAGTGACATCAAAAAAATTTAGTTGACGTAACTAATTTTACAAATTATTCGTTATTAGAGCAGAAGTAGTTTCGTTTCCAGGATAGAAAAAAATTATTGAGTGTATTTGTCCTAGGAATTACGTTAATTTGCTATTGATGCAAAATAATGTATCCTTAGCAAATTTATTTGCTATCGGAACAATACTGCAACTGCTTATATAGATCGTGGTTCTTACAGCAAAATAATTTGTAAGATTCAGCAAATCACATCCAGCAAATAACGATTAGTACTCTTAGCAAATCTTTTTGCTGTCCATATAATAACGAAAAGATTTTGCTAGACCAGCAGAAAATTTGCTGGGCCAACAAATTATTTTTCTCCATGTACACATCACGTTTCTAAACGGTTTCTAAATTTCATAATTGTAGGAAAATGTTCCTCTCCGTTTCAGCGGTATAATGAGGTTTCGAATCTTTGTGATTGCAGATTTTGCGTGGGTGACAGATTTTATCTCTGTGATAACAAGATTCTCTGCGAGTACGATTACGAGGAGAGGTTGGTCTTCGCTAACATGGCTCTGCATCCGCCACCCAGCGCGACACTGGCGCACATCAAGAGGCAAGTGACTCATCTTCAGCCACAGGTGAAAAGTTTACATTTGTTCCCAATGTCAACGGGGCAAGCACACGCAGGATTGCGATATCGCGCGACTTACGGCGCCACATGGTCACGGAGTGTATATCGCGCAAGCCTATCTATCGGCAGATGTATTTTCGTCACGAGATATTCCGTGTAAAATACCACTATAGAGAGTGCATCGCGGAGTCTCCGTTCCCGGACCCTGGCCATCGGGTTTCAAACTCGCAAGGTTTCCAACTTCTCGAGGCGCAACCCCTTAAGGCGGGTTAAAGTGGCAGGTCCTGACCCTCTCGACAACAAAGGACTCCCCCGAGGCTTCAGCTACGCTTTACCATCCTGCCGTCGTCTTACGAGTTAGGATATCGCGTGTCCTTATTAATTAAGCTCACCCGTTAAGCAAGCCTCGTCGCATGCCTTAACGATTCGCTCCGTTCCCCGGTGGAGGTAGAACGTGCGAAAGAATTTACTCTTCGGGAGGATCGCCAAGCTGCCGGCAGCTATTCCGTCGTGGTACTACGAAATCGTCGGGGAGACCGTCGTGACTGCACTTTGCATCGCGTCGTCGCGAGTCCCCGAATAAGCTTGGAATACGCTCAAAGGAACGTCGGGACAGAAATGTGCAAGTTAATTTCATTTGCGTAATCGTAAGGACAGCTTAGCTCGATGTCGGATTAAATAATTGCAGCGAGAGCGAATATAAGATTGTGATAATAAGGGGATAAGCGCGCGACAAGCGATGAAGAGAGACGATCCTCACGTTGCACGGCAACGTCCAGAATTATGAACTCATCGGCGTTAAGCTTGTTGGGATTAAGCCTTCTTGATTATCCTAAGGCAACAGACTTGCTTCGAAACAATATCTTAAGCTCCCGCCTCACGAAGGACCACGTCCTGCTCGACCCTAGGAGCCTATCCATTTAATCCGGGTTCCGTCTTGCAAGAATCCCGCCGTCTTCGTGCACATAATAACGTCACGTATTTTAATTCGCGATATTTATGCAAAAGCTACGCGACTGGTCAGCCGCGCGATTGAGAAAACCGCTATGTTCATATCTTTGACGTCGTCAATACGATAAAACTCATGCTCCATCACGTTTTATTGACATTCAAGGTGACGAATGATAGTCCAAGCGGACGAAGATTTCGTGAACGCGAAGTCTCTCACACTGAGAGAAAAATATAGTTGCTTTTGGCGACAACTATACTCTTTTGTAATTTTAACCATAAAAATACTTAGGAAAACCATTGTTTCAGTAAGTGTTATTAGAAAGATGGTTCTTCTAATTATTTTTCTGGTTAAAGTCAGAAAAAAGTATAGCTGACGCCAAAAGCAACTATATTTTTCTCTCAATGCACCTGAGACGAGCGAGGCCGAGTTCTTAAAGGCATCGAAAAATATAGCTGACGCCAAAAGCAACTATATTTTTATCTCAATGCACCTGAGACGATCGAGGCCGAGTTCTTAAAGGCGTCGAAAAGTATAGCTGACGCCAAAAACAACTATATTTTTCTCTCAGTGCACCTGAGACGAGCGAGGCCGAGTTCTTAAAGGCGTCGAAAAGTATAGCTGACGCCAAAAACAACTATATTTTTCTCTCAGTGCACCTGAGACGAGCGAGGCCGAGTTCTTCAGCCGATGGTACATCCCTGCTAAAGATATCGTCGTTTCTGTTATTGGCCGACGGGTGGAAAGGTTACAATGAAAGTCGCCGCGAAAGTTCGAGGCCTCGGGACGTCTGCGAGCGGCCTGAGGTCGTAGATGCTCGCCGCACGCTCGAATTGTACGCATGCACAGAATAACGAGGTCCCCGGCGCGATGATATCAAGCGCGGTAACGTGTACTACTTATAATATGCAAATTCGCTCCCCTTAACCGGCTCGCCGGCGAGCTGCGTGTAATTCAGGGGTTGGTAACCCTTGCGACTCTATTCCTACCGCCACGTAAGCGTCGCGCGCTCCTCCGCGCGTACGTCGACGACGATGTGCCTGTGTCTGTGTGTATGCGCGCGGGTTGGTTATAATGTTTAAAGAAATATCGGCTGGCACGGGAAAGAGAGAATGAAAGAGAGAACGGGATAAGCGACTGTGTGTACCGTGCAAACATTTTTCGGGAACACTCACGCGCGCGCGCGTAAATTTTTCCCTCGGCGCGGTGGAGAGGTGTCTCGAGCCTTGAGCTTCGACTCGCCGCCACTCGATGTGTCGCTTTAATTAATACGAGGATACCTTTATTGCCCCCGATGCGCACGCGCGCACGCGGCGGCGAGATCAAATTTGTTTTTTTGCTGTAAATTTCCGGTATCGTCAACAATCGGGAAAAATTGGCACGTCCGTGGTATGCTCCGATATTGCGCGATCCAGCAGCTTTCACACGCAATATCGATTCGCTCGAGGGGGTTTACGGGTTATAAATGACCGGTGTGCGAAATAACGGGATGGCAGACTAATACCAATAATCGGCGTGGCATGCTAATGTCGTCTGCGCATCTATTACGCTAAGCCTGATGGATCCCTCTTGACATCTCGTGCCCGGAGCGTGAATACCTTCGATCGAGGAGAACACTCAAGATGTCTGCCGTTCTGTCGCCTAGCCGAGGGTCGTTTGACATTTTGCATCTAAATAAGAGGAATTAACGCGTACGTACGTACACCTTTCGTATCGCGATTAAGTTACCTTGTAAACGCATCGTGTACGGATTAATAAATCGAAAGAGAAAAAGAAAGAAGTGTTAAGCTTTGGAATAATATCCCTTCAGGCATCCAAGTAGGAAAAGTACAATGTATATGTAAAAGTACAGCGAAAAGAAAAGAAAAAAACATAGCGGATATAAACGCAATGATATAAAGTTACAGATGGAGAAATAAATAATATAAAGAGAGAAAAAAGGAGAGAGAGAAAGACAAAGAAGAATTGAAACGCGATGGAAATATCAAGCGATAAAATGGTGATATCTGAGCGCAAAGAGCAACTTCAGAAAGAAGATAACGCCTGGATTTATCGCTTCGAAGTACCGTGACAAAATACAAAGATGAAATTGAGAGCACCTATAAAGTGCGAGAAAGAGCGAGAAAGAGAGAGAAGAGAAATACGGGCGGAGGAGGAAGGAGGAAAGGCGTTAAGATTCTTAAAAACCGCGAAGAGGGTGCTCGTCTTGGAGGCAGCTGCCACCCTTGTACTCTCCTTAAGCCGTGGCTCGTCGGGGGCGGCGAAGTACCGCCGGCGGAAGGTGGGGAACGGTAGTTTTTCTGATTGCCTGAGAACAGACAGCTGTCCCAATCTTTCTCAGCCCTGACGGGATCCTCCGCGCTTCTGGCGAATAATGCCGGGGAGTGTTGCTTGCGAATAACTCGACTACGCCTGATCCGGGGTAAATCGACAGCGGTGGGATGGAAGGATGAAAGGAAGTGGGCGGCTGGGCCGCCTTTAGTTGTCGGCATCGACAATCGAGTTGTCACGACAGAGAAGCGGATGACGGATCGTTTCCGATATCATCACGTCGAGCCGTTTTATCGCGTGTTAGAATTGCGTTACAATCTCCTTTGCTGGGTATTCACAACCTGCGTATTCGCGTCGTGTTATTAAAAACAAAACACCGGATGATGATAGATCTTGCAATTACAGCTACAATTCAACGGCTCGGACTACTCCGGTATTGAAGAGGTGTCGTTGCCTCTGCGTAGCCAGAGCTAGACAGAGGAGACTCGCGGAGCTTCATTTCTCGACGAGAAGCTTCGATCGAGCCGCGCAATCTCATCCTCCTTAGAGACAAGTGTAACGCGCTTAAAAATTGGCGAGAACTTTTATTTCGGTCTAATTTTTCCCTCGGGACCCGGCGAAATGCGCAGGAGGGGAGATGAAAGGGGGGATATAGACACCGGGTGTAAAAGCGGGAAAGAGAAAGACACGCCGAGAGTTTGGAACGATTATCTGAGTTTTAAAACAAACTCTCGAGTGTCTGCGAAGTCCTTCGCGAATCAGAGGGGGAGGAGAGCCAAGGAAGGCTGGAAATAAGGAGACTGAAGGGTGAGACGAGCGGCGAGGGGGAGGTTAGTGGAGGTGAGATAATATGCTAATGCCAGGACGGAAGGTACATGGGAATTTAAGAGGATCAATGCGCAGTACGAGATTCGTACGGGGAATGAGGCATTACAACGTCCTCTATATTGCTTCCGGGCGATTAGATTCCTGAAAAGTTGCTCAAACGCGAGCGACTAATTTCGGCGAAATTAAACTTTCGACTTAACCTCACGGTTTTATTGGATCTGTGCGCTCAATATCCATTTGTTCGGGGAACGGAGACGGGCTGAAATGAACGCGCAACGGAACGATCGGGCTTGACGGATTTAAGAAGTTTATGGTCCTGCATTTGCATTATTTGAGGATGTCCAGCACATTTCCGATATTTTCTTGATATATTTTTCATTTCTCACATGCAACCTCACGACACACATACGCATGAATTTGGCAGATGCAAAGAACACGATTGTATTAATTGAGTTATTATCGCAACAGTCAAGATTTTTGTATCGGGAACTTTCATGAGAGAATGCGTGCGTCTCACTAAACGATTTATACAGCCGTCGTTATCGATATGGCGTGAACAAACGCGACCGATTAAAAATAGTTGCTCCGATATGAATGGAATACTTAGCTTCCATCAGGGCCGATATATCGTATGCATTAGAATACCCGAATAGAATGTGTCAGAATAGGATATGATACCATTAATAATAATTAATGTAGCGCACGGTTAATCCCTCGAAATGTAGCGTTTAGCGAAATGGACGTGCATCATCGTAATGCAGTACTATACAGGACCACGGAGCGTATTCCCACACTGAACAAAGCCATTAGTCCATCATTAATCCTTCATTGTAGATACTCTATCGTTGCGCGCTGGTACGATCTGTTTAGAATTACATCAGAGGATGTCATGAAATTACGGAAAATCAATAACCCTCTCGTGCGGCCCGATACTAATTTAAAGAAAAAAAAACACGTTCTAATGGACCGAGGAAAACAGGCTAATTGTCGACAGGTCGTTACCGCGACGACCTCAAAGCATCAGCGTGCTCGAGATGTTTCTTGAAGTTTATAAATCGCACAGCAGTCTGATTGGGAGATCGTCGATTGAACGACCGATTAGATTGCCTCTTAAGCGAACATGTCGTAAATCGCGAACTGTGTCGTGACAGGAAGACGGAGAGAGAAGGAGAGAAAGGATAGGAAGCGAGAGAAAGAAAGAGAAGGAGAGGGAGAAAGAGAGAGAGAGAGAACACGTACATACGAACCCTCGCACGCGCCCTGTACACGTCGTTCTTGTTAACGAGCGCATTATTAGGTGCACCGTGCTTGGCTGAATTTCACGTAAAGCCTCCGCGCGGCCCCTTATACAACGCGCGCCGAGAAAGCTCGCATGGGAAAGCCCGGCTTGCGAGCTTACGCGAGATTATGAGTTTAGTTGGCAAACAACTCGGAGAGCTATGCGCTACGTGGTCGAGCTTACTTTTGTAACGATTATTACCGACGGGTTAGGACTCGGCGCGTCGTGAGGACTCGACCACGCGGCCGAGGTCGCGCTTCAGCGTCCACAAGTGGTAATTTCGCGTCACCGTTCGAAATTGAACCACTTTGGGTTGTCGCTCCCTTTGAATCGAGACGAGTAGATTGTCGGCGTCCGCCGAGCCTCGCCGTTGTGCAGCTCGCTATTCCGAAATGTTGGCAAGTTCCAGTTGACATGAATGTGAACAGAACTGAGCCGAGAAAAATTCTACTTGGAACTTGTCAAGAAGTCGGGCAAACGTAATTTGTGGCGTGTCTTCTCAGCAAATTCTAGATATTACCCAGGTAGAAAGAGCGCGATCTCTCCCTAGCTGGACAGGAATTTTGAGTACTAGCTAGCTTCCGGTCAGTAACTTGCCAAGAAACATTGATAATAATATTTTCCGAGTTTTCACTAAATAGAAGGTCCAGCATTTACTTATCATTTTTATTGTTTATTCTTTTAAAGTGTATCAGTAAGAATGTTTCTGATTGAATTCAGTAAAAGGAGTATTTCACTAATAATATTTACTACACAAATATTCATTGACTTTCAATGGAAATACTACAATCTTACTACTCCATCTTATATCGTATTGATTTTGATCAGTGAAAGTAAGATTTCTCTGTCAAATCTACACAAATTCGTTATATGCTGTGCTAAATCCGATTTTCTCCTTTTATGGCGAAATAAAATTAACGATTCACCATACGATTCACGCATGGCACTGTCTGAGTTTGCAAACTGCATGAATAATAAGAGAATAGTCGCTATTAAAAACTTCTTTCAGCGAGATTTTATTGATTGCAATATTATACTTATCTGACTGAACCATCAATTATAAGTATAGCATTTGAGTGACTAATTGCATAGACTAATTGTACTTTAGAGAACAGTTTCTGGCCAGTAACTGGTCGGTACTTTCCTGAATAATTACTGTCCTGAATAATAAATCCCAGTGAAAACTAGCAGACAGCAGTTTTTCCTGGAAATTTTTCTACTTGGATAGGACGCTCGCAACGGTGTGTTAATCAATTTCTTCCTCCTCCCCCGGCCGTGAAGAATCGGATCGAAAATGGCCGCGCCGGACTAACGACCCGCCAGTAAATTCCGCTCCTAAACGATCCCGGTGGCGATTAACGACGTCTTGCCTAATTCTCATCTCGTGCCGGAGGTCGGGGCCGAACTATCGTCGGCACGAACGCGCTCGGGGTGTGAGGGCTGCGCTAATTTTTGCGCGTAAGAAAAGCCGCGCTGCCGCCGGAGGAATGGGGCTCGCACCTGGCCGTTTCCCATCCGCGGGAGATCAACGGACAAATGACACGCGATTCCCTCCGTGCCCTCGCGCGCGCGCGCGCGACGACGATGCTCCGCATTTACCGTCAGTTACAAACTACCCGGACCGCCACCCTCGCACCGCGCCACGATTAATGTCTTATTCGCGCGCGTTCTCGCGCGAGGTCCTCCGGGGGAGCAAAGAAAAACCGGGAGATTATGGCGAGGTGAGAAGCGAATAAACACGAAAGGAGCTGCTCGACCGTCATTTGCAACACGGGGCGACTCTTTTGTTACATTAATAATCCGCGGTGAGGTGAAGTTATCGTTGGAATAATCTCCAGGCGCGCGGATCGCCAAATTTCTAACGGTTCTAACAAGGGCGATCGAGCGAATGTCTCCGACCTTGAAGTACCTCTATGTACCCACACATTAGCGGAGCTGTTCCCGCCGAGCGCGTGCCGTTTGATTACGACGCCGGCAGTAAATCCACAGCGCGGTAATTCCTCCGCTGGCAATTGTAGATAAAACTTGAATAAGTCATAGACTTAATTTAACCCCATAGCAGCGCGTTCAACGGCGGTCTGGAGCCTTCTACGGAGATTTCTTAATTACGAGCGGGACCCTCTCTAAGACAAGAGAAGGAGTGGAAAGAGGAAGAGGAGTAGCGCGAGGATAGAGAGAGAAAGAAGGACTTTGTGTATACGCGTGGAGAGGTAAACGAAAAGTAAGAGAGAAGGACGGAAGTGCTACCGGTGGCCGTGGGGGAAAGGGTTCTCACGGCAACGAGATTTAAGGATCCTTTCTAAGGGGGAAAAAAAATCACCCCCCGCCGCGGAGACAGATGATAAAGCATTTCTCTAGCGGCGCTTTGTCACTTTTATCGTAATTATTTACGAGTTAATTACTCCGCAACCGCACTCTCGCTTCTTTGCGCTTTAAAACGGGAAAAATGCTTTATTAAGACACCTCGGAGATAACACCTCTCGCAGGGCTCCCGTGACGGATCTGCGCTTTCAGGTTTTTATTCTTCCGTCGCGCATCACGAGAAGTAAGAGCGAGGTGAAGCAGTAAGGATGGTAGGAGTCTTTAAATGGACGGACATAAAATTGTCTCAATAACAAATTTTGTCGCGACGACATTCGTTGAGATGGAAACATATTGTACGGTATATTTTCTTGAAGTAAAGCGCGATTAAAATCAACGACAGCGCGTTCCGTCGCGTCGCAACGTATTCGGCATTCCGAGTCGCAGGATAATTGCCGAAGATGGTGGCTTAATTCAGCCCCGTGAGAAAGTTGGCGTGATCAACTTACGGGCCGAAATCGTGGCGAGAGGGAGGAGGACCTCGTCACGGTGGGGCTGAGCTGCACGGTCTGTCGAATTTTAAGCCTGTATAATTTAACACCTTTACTGTAGAAACTAAGAGAAACTGAAGGGAGAGACGGAGAGAAAGGGACACGCGTGTTCCGCGAAGGAGAACGAGAGACGAAGAAGGATCGACAGGATAAGATGAAGTAGGGAAAGGCGGAGGGAGACGGGAGATACAAAGTTGGAAGTTTTCAACGGCACTTACCTAGCCTAGTACATCCTCTTCCCTCTCCTGCAATCGCTCTGTACCGCTCGCGCATAAATATGGCCACCAGATAGTGGCGGAGATGAATAAAGATTCGGTTGTGAGAAGGAGAAGGAGGAGAAGAAGGAGGAGGAGGAGGAGGACGAAGAAGAAGAAGTAAAATAGGAAGAGAGAGAACCGCCCAAGTTGAATCGTGCTTGTTCTCTTCTCTTTACCCGGGCACTGCGAGATACAAGTTCATTCCTCCGGTCTTTTGTTTTTAAAGTGAAGCCTTAGACACCGGCGTGTTAAAGAACGTGAGAGGGGAGGGAGAGAGAGAGACGGAGTAGCGCGAATTCGTTAGCGTTGTCAACCCCTTTCGGCAGCCCGCGACGAATTTTACGTGCCGCGTGTCGTGAATAATTGTGGAAATCGAATCACGAGGCCGGTCGATCGGCTGATCTTATTCTTGGATTCCGTGAGTTGCCTCTTAATCGGATTAGAGATTCTTCAGAATTACAGATTCGCTGTCTTATGCACCTTTTGAAATATGCATTTAAGCGCCCGACAAGTGGTTCTCGAGGATAAATTGAACGTAATCCTTAAGCGACGTTTCTCACTCGTTTAAAGACAACCCGGAGAGAAATCAGTAGATTCCACAAATGCAGCGTAATCCAAAATGGATTAAACGCTCTTTACGCGTTCGCATGTGAAATATTAAATTCAGAGCAATTTCTGCGAAATGGAAAACGATTCATATTCTATTTGTAGACGTGCATCGGAAGACCGGTGACGTGATAAATTAAATTATTGAACAAAATTTGTCCTAATGTATTAATGTAATTAATAATTCGACTTGTTAATTCTAGACGAAGAGAACGGTCTCACGTATATATGCGGTACTTTGATCGATACGTTCGATGAAACTTAAGAGATTAAATGTTTCTTTATTTAAGGCTCTTATTTAAGGCCGGGCCCTATATACGTCTATTACGTCTGTTCAGGATAAGAAATTCTCTCAAAAATTTTAGTCGCATTAGTTTCACCCCAAGTGGAAACCGTTGATCAAAGCGAACATGCGAATCAGCGATTGCGCGTCCGTCTCTTACCGTTTTTACCGGAGCATAATTGTAATCATATTTGCAGCAATATCGATAAGCAGCGATTTTAATAACCATAGTTAATGAAAGTTTCTTTCTCGATCTATGTTACAGCTAGATATAATCTAGCTTGTTAGCTATGTTACAGCTAGATATAATCTATGTTATAATCTAGACAAGGACACGAGTCGCTAACCAGAATTTGTTAACTAAGGCGGTCAGTGCGATTCAATGGTATCAACTCGCATTAATATAAGCATCTCACCTGGATTACAACTAGTTGTCGAGAGAACGTTCAAGACAGATACGAGATATGTTTTCGTGTAGAGACTGGTAGAGAAAATACACGCGAAAATCTCGGCTGCTTCAGCAAAAACGTTTGCACCGCGCGTCGCGGCATTGCTCGACGACAAAGTTGCTCGAACAATGGAAAACAAAAAAGAGCGCGCGCGCTGTTGGTCGCATAAATTTTCCACGCTAAGTCGAGATCGTCGATCGGGCCAAATTGAAAGAGAAAAAGCGACCAGCATATATGCCGAGTATACCGGCGTAATCCTCACGCGTCTTCTTTTATCTTGCAGACCGTAGCCGCGGGTGGCCCTCAACGACAAGCGAACGGGGAGACGGCCCATAACCACAACGGATATCCAGCGCCAGCCAGCTCGAGCGCCCATAACGTCCTGAACCCCATGAATAATTTAAACGGTATCAATGCGCAAGCATCGTACGATGCCAAATGACAAACGAAGTAAGCGCCGATATATCGATTGAGTCGTGCGCGCGCGCGCTCCGCGGACGGGGGCGTCGCGAAAATCCGCGTCTCGGCTGTCGTCCTCGTCGTCTACGTATAGCTTACCATCCCGATCGTCCAAACTAGAGTCTCAATCTATACAGAGTCTGGGCAGCTTATCAGTTTGGGCAAAATATCGCGCCCTTGGTAAACATTCGATCGGTGTTCGTAGCTGAATCTTCACTGAGAGAAAAAGATAGTTGGAATAACTATAATCTCACTATATTTTATAGTTCGTTTTGGCCTCAAACATATATTTATAGTTCATCTAAACATGAAGATATAGTAGAATGAACACAGATTTATAGTCACCATCTTATTACTCTATATATATGGTAAAGCACCTTTTGGGAATATAGTTACATGTACCTATATTTGCCAAATATTCCAATTGTATTGACTATATAAAATAGTTAATTTCTCTATAGTTAATTTCTCTATATAAAATAGTTAATTTCTCTATAGTTAATTTCTCTTACCATTCAATATTTGCCACCTTACCATATTTTTTATTTCAAATAATTGTAATTCTTGGTAAAAATTTTACACGGCTCAGTTATACTATACTTATATTGTAAATATTACAAATATTATGGTAACTTTACTAAAAATATTTGTAAATATTACAAATATTATGGTAACATTTACTATAAAAATTATATTCCTAACTATAATATTTTTACTATGCCATTATAGTTCCAAATATCATGCATTTTTCTCTCAGTGTTGTATTCGAGTTGTCACCTTCAGCCGACGTACGGAATCATTTCATTGGCTAAGGAGCGTCCCAAGTTAAGCTTAAGAGAATCTTAAGTTATGAGATTGGATCGTGAATTTCGGCTGTAAAGTTACGTTAGGGCTATTTTGTGTTCCAAATTGCACAAGAAGTGAGATTTCCAATGAAATGTTTCCCATCGAATGAGCAGCGCAAAGAAATTATTGAAAACTGTGGCTATGCGCGCATAGCATTATGAAATAATATATAAATATTTAATATTTAGTCCTAATGTGCGCAATTTGTATTCGCAGCAAATAACAATTTAAAAACGAATTTGTTTTTTTTTTTAGTTCCATATTCTTAACATTTAAATATCGCCGCACGCAGAGTAAAGAATCGCAAGGCGGCATCATCAACCCCGCCATGTGCATTTTGTCGACCTCTGTCCGGACTCTGTATTCCAGTGACTCTGGCCCAAACCAGTAACTTTTAGCTCGTGAGTGACTTGTGGCAGATCGCACATAATCGATTATCTCCTAACTGTCGAAAGGTATTGTTAAGTTGTCGGCGTCGCGTGAACGATGTCGGAGAGGCGGTGTGTTTTATCGTATAGATATGTATTATATATATACGCGCATTGAGAACGGTCCGCTTGTGGTCGCGAATGAAGATCGATGGTACGAACTCTCCGAAGTCCGGTTTATGTAAATAGAAGATTACAGCCATAAAATACGATGGTGTCCGAGCGAGGCGACGCGATTAAGTGGGATAAGCGGCGCGGGAGAATTTAGACGAGTAATCCTTTCATTTACGTGGTGTCGATCGGCAAAAAAATATATATTCTCGCAGCGTTTCGTTGAAAAGAATCCGGAGGATAGACAGTATAATATTTTTCAACATGCTGACACAATCGCATGCAGCGGCGGCTATTTCTCCCCATGTTACCTTACACCACGCTGTTCGAAGAACACCGTGTTTTACCGGACGAATCATTATTCCCGTTTAAGATAGATTCTCCAACGTAAGATAGAACGTGCGGGAAGTACGTGCAGATCCAAAGTGTTCTTTCCTTATCTCGCTTCATTAGATTGATCCCATATAGCACAAAACTGTTACACCAATATCGAGGAGTTTTATGTTGCTGAAGTGATGTTATCATGATCTTAAAGTCATGACCTTACTTTTCGAGATTTTTAACAAGCTTTAAACACGAACATTAATAGAAGATTCTCGTGGTTAATTCAATATTTGCTTTGTAGTTAAATTAATATCATTTCAGTATCCATCAAAATATAACTACCTTACCATCTTAAGCTAGCTTTTCAGTGATATTAACGCGCTACTTTCCGCCAGAGAACATTATTGCAATATTCCATGTAAAAAAATTTTAATTCATTGAGATACCATTAGCGACATTTTAGTGATAGTAACATTAACTTTGTGTGCTATGTGGGATGTGTTCGATACGTCGAAGGAACTCGTCTTCCCCACGCTCGACTGGCTAAATGATGGAAGATAGTTAGCTGGATAGATAGATAGATAGACAGATAACTAGGTAAAATAGATAGGTAACGAAACGTGTATTCGCCAGACAGGGCGAACTATTGGTGCTCTTTAGACTATAATGGAGTTAACGCGATTCGGTCGAAGAACGAGAACTGCTGGAGAATAAAATAGGAGCAGATAAAATGAAAAAAAAAAAAAAAAGAAACACACACACACATACACACGAATAAGATCTACGCGAAGACTTTTGCGAGCTGGAGAAGTCGCCGCGATTTCTCTCGGATTTACTCGCTTTCGCGAGATTTCACGGTGCGAGCGTATCGTATCGACTTCGAGACTACTCGGTTGGTCCAAGAGATCTTTAACAGCCGCCGTCGCGCGAGGAAGCCGAAACTTCGGGACGGTAATAAAGTTTGGTCTCTCGCATTTAATGCCCGCCACGGCGGAGCGACGTGTCGGTGAGACGGTACACAACGTGCAGGACCCTCGTCGAGGGTCTTGCTCTTGCCGGACGACAGGAGGACGACGGGAGGACGACGGGCGTCGAGATCGAATCGGCGGACTTTGGGAGTCATGCAGTGCAACCGCCGTCGCTGCCGCCGCCGCCAACTCGCCACCCCATGGGGCTCATACGTTAGGGGTGACTTAAGCATTGTTTCAACTTCGAATCTCCCGGCAGAGGCCCAGATTGATGTCGCGAACTTTTCCGCTGCCTTATTTGCGAGTCAGATAACGAGGTTGAGTTATGCCGAAAGTTCTCTCTCGCTCTCCGGCCCGGCCCGTGCTGATCGTATCGGATCACGAGGAATACCCGCAGTCTCGGGAAGGATGTTTTATTTCCCTCTCCCGGGCTCTCTTCGGGGATTCGTCGATGCCAAAAGTACCTATGTCGAACGATAATGGGCCGGCAGCTGCGCGTCGGAAAATTCTACCGAGGATTAACCCTTAACGGGCACAAGACGGCACTCTTTCACGATTTTCCGGCCGCGGCGTGAGACGGCAGAGAGAGTTTCCGCCCTTCATGATGAGTAATTTGCGTGCACAAATGCATAAATGCTAAAGCATGTTTCACGAAGTTCATTAGAGTCGGCTGTGAGAGCATTATTAATAGATTTCGTGGAAGAACGTCTCTTGCGTGCTGATTACTTTACGCTCTAAATTTCACTCGATGAGTAAACCACACAGTTATTGGCATTCTTTTAAATCATTATAAAAACTCGGATTTTCATACGATCAGCACAGCAATCATACTTTCTGCCAGTGTTCTATGATTTTAGAAGAGATATTCGCAACTGAGACGAGCAGATGTCGCTGATCGTAAGAGAAACTAGGTTTTTCTAGAGTGTCAATGATTAAAGGAGATGCCAATAATTCTGTGGTTTACCACAGAGTCACTCAAGAATTCAAGTGATTTTTCGCTCGCACAGAGTTCTCTGCTCTTAACCGTCGAGTGAATGGTCTCACTCGAAATTCAAGAGCAATTCTGACGTACACCGTCACAGGAACGTATTCACTCTGGCCGACTGAAACATTCGCTCATATGGAGTCTGAATCCACTCGGAGTGAAGCATTCACTCTTGCGATTTCGAGTGGCAGTATCTTCACTATTGCTTTGAGTGAGAACACTGCCACTTTTCACTCGTTCTGAGTGAGATTTCACTCCAAGAAATTTAGAGAACGCGATCGTGCGCGGATTCGTGCGATTGTAGGATAATTGTTGGGGGCATCGAGTCAAGTCGGCTCAAGAGTTATGTTGGCCACACGTTTGATTCATGTGTTTATCTTGAAATGGATAGCGAAATAGAGAATCCTTTTGAGACATTTTTAGGAGTTTTATGTTCTAAAAAGAACATTTTGCGGTGCTCTTGTCGTGGTTTTTGGCATTGTTCTCACAATAAATACATAAGCAAAAAGCATGACCGACATGACTCTTGGGCCGTCTTGACGCCCTCAACGCGTTAGTTGGTTGATATTATTTTCTCAATTGTATTATACACATTGATATTATACACGGTGCTTTCCAATTTCGTAATTTTCTCTCGAGATATTTCCAGAGATACATGCGTACACGTGCATAGGCGTTAAACGGCGGCAGCGATCTTGCATCTTGACAGTTAATTAGCTGGTATGAGAAACGCACGTGTAATGAACAGTGCCAATTTGTTAGCGCACCTTCCGCGATTATTATGCGTGGATAAGAACACTGCACCCATACATACACACATACAGTCGTTTGAAAGCGGCAAACACTGACGAATCGCAATGTATCCGAGAACGAGACGAGCCCTCAGTGCTACATTCACCGGAAGCGTTGAAGTCGCCCATCTAGGCGCAGTTTTCTGGAAGCAATGAGTCCCGCATGAAATTCCTTTCGACATTCAAAGACACATCGACGATGCTATTGTGGTAGACGATTACTTCGCGAAATGCGCGACGAGATCGCAGAATAAAGTCAGCATAGTTCCTAACACGACGAAACATCCATGACGAAATCCGCGGCTACGAGACCTCTAACGAGATATTACATTACCGTACTATGCGACTATCGAGTGTGAACGTTTAAACGATGCAGACAGGCAACGCGAGTACTCGCAGAGGAATGCGCAGCCCTTTTGTACATTTGATTCCACGGTGTCCACGGATCGCGTCCTAAATCCACACATAAATCACGAGCAGCGTTGTATACAGAGAGGAAACATTGTAGCAAAAATTACATTTAAATTATATTTCTTTATACAAAGTGTTTCGTAAAGCTCTGGACTGTACTGGAATTGCAGGATAAATTATTTCAAAAAGAGTTAATTTGACCATTTCTATCTTGATGCACGAAAAACATTTAAGTAATTACAATAATTTTGCAGCAAAATGTCAAGCGTGTATAACATTTTTCGGCAAATATATACAATTTCGGTCGTGATTCTGTATGGTCCAAGATAACAAAAATTTCGTTGTAATTTTTACTGCAACGTTTTCTCCGTGTACGGTCTCGATTGCGCTTGAAATACGATGTACGCGAGAGTCGAGGTATTATTAAGGAAATGTGTACGCTAGCATAGATACGTTTTGTATCATAGTTCTACCATAGAGGTATTAATAAATTTGTTTCGATGTTATGCAACACAGTCGTGGTTGTGATTCGCGGCGCAAGTCGCGGAGGAGCTAACCGTATCCGTTTCCTTGAGCGGGGGGAGGCTTCCTTAAAGGTTTATGTGTAGTTCTCTCGTTTCTGTCGCGAGTCGATATTGATTCGCGATATCGCGACGCGAGAATCAACGTCGCGGAATGACTCTCCGCCGCCACCTCGTGGAGCCATCCTCTCTCGCATCCTTCCTCCGTATTTCCCCTGAATTATTTAAGGGCGCTACGTGATTGGCCGACAAATCCGGTCGGCCTCAATAATTTACCAATCATACGCGGTCCTTTGTGTTTTATACGCCGCGTTTCGAATAAATCGCATTGTGTATTCAGGAGAGCGGCATCCAACTCTATTCGGGTGCGAACGCGAACCCTCTACGCGTTGTATCCGGTGCTGGAGAAGAGAAAAAAAGAAGCGTGAGGAGGGGCAGCAGAAGAGAAGAAACGGAAGAGGAAGCGACCGGAGAGGGAAGCAGAGAGAGAGAGAGAGAAAGAGAGACAGGGGGCGATCGCGAAGGGGCGGGCGAGTGCGATTCGCACGAATTGACTCGAAATTCGGCTGAACATCGCGAATTTATGACGAGGCCGCGAGGAAACGCAATATCCTCGTCCTCTCTAACGCCGCGAGGATCACAAGTATCGCCAACGCGGGAGTTAAGTTTCATATTTAATGACCTGACGATATACATTGAGTATCTTTCGAGCGTTCAATTTTCTGTTGGAGAGCCGAAAATTCCGAAGAAAACAATCCCGATATCCTCGCGATTTCATATGCGCCCGACACCTCACGTATTTCGACGTATTTCGACAGCTTCTTGCTTGTATAACCGTGTAATGGAAGATGATTGAAACCAGCCACGGCGAACACTCTTCAGGATTCTTCGGGAGAGGGAGAGAGAAAGAAAATCCATAAAGTACGCCATCCGCGGGGCAATTTGTTCCCCGAGAATTAATGCGCCCGCGATGCTTTTTAATATCGACGTATCTCGACGAGCTTTAGCGGAACGACCGTCGCTGGATAACGGAAGGTGATTTAACGTCACAGGCGAAACTGCTTATCTATAATCCGACGGGCCGGGCGGCCGGTAAGTAAACGAAGCGGGAAACGAGAGAGGAAGAGAAAGAGAGAAAGAAAGAGAGAGAAAGAGAGAGGCCGAGCATTCGATGCAAATTGGCAATTTTTTCTCGTGCGGCTCGCGGTAATCATTGGCAATTAGAGCACGGGACCCCCCGATAAATGTTATTTATGACCGCGATTATCCGGGGCGCACCTAGCCGTCCGAAGGTTCGCCTAACTACAACCTCCCGACCATCTAATTGGCCGACGATTACTCCTGTTTGTACAAAACGTCGGTGTAAGCGGCACTTTGTTGCGAGAGAGCGCAAACGGAGGAGATCCTCCTCCCGCCCCGCCGTCCTTGGATCACCTCGACCCCTTCGTCGCGCCGCATTCGTCACGCGGGATAAATCGTATCGACAGTAACTGTGGTGGAGACGGGAGGTTTGCGTGGAAATTTCGAGAGGCCCCGAATTACCTCAGGTCAGTATTAATAATCGTTACTTGAGATTTGTCACCCCACGTGACACACTCAGATCTGAATTTAGAGTTAACTTGAGTTTTTTTTTTTTTCCAGTCGAATCGCGATTACAAATATAACGTCGCACGTGTCGTATAATTTAATTGAAAATCCAGTTCTAAGGCCCGTATTAATAGTTGTTATATATGAAACCTCTCTCATGTGAGATACTCAGATTTGCACTCAGGATCGGGTCCAAAAAGCTCTTCAGTTGAATTATGATATATAATTCAGTTGAATTATAATGTGACATTTATATTCGTAATCGCGCGATCCAACTGAAAAATTCTCATTTAATCTCTTCAATTACGAATTCAAATACGAGTATCTCACGTGAGACAAGTTTCGAATAACGGTTATTGATACGAGTTTAGGACACACGAATGTTACCTTTTGCGCTCTTAACACTGACGAGCTCAAGGTCAATTTTGCGAGAGGTTTTTAATGATGTTGTACGGATGATACTCTTGAATTGTTTGAACCTTGCCTGAATGTGTGTTTCGAAAGCTGTAAATTAAATGTAGGTATTTCGCGCGGGATATAATTGCGGGCTTGCAATTACAGTTTGACATTCTGGCGCGTATAATTTCACATATATACAAATGATATCAGTTTCAACCCCGCCGACGTCGCACAAAAGAAGCGAACGACCAACAGCCGCGATTATCAGTATCTATTTACCCGTCGGAAGTGCGCATCGAATCGCTTTTGCGCTCTCTCTCTCTCTCTCTCTCTCTCGCTCGCTTGCTCGCTTTCTCCCTCTTCCCGGATCGTTATTCCGTTCGGACTATTCCCTGTGTTTAATCGCCAGCAAATTACCCCGTCGAATCGCGAAACTCCCCGCAGCTACGCGCAACTTGGGAAGCGCGCGAGCGTCATTATCTGTACGCCAACAATTTTTCCAGGCGCCCTTTCTTCGTCGCGGGGGAAAAAGGGACGGGGGTGTGTGTAACGTCGCGGCAGACTTGCGTAAATCACGCAAATCACGTATCGCGCACAGAAGGGCTGAAGAGGAGGAGTCTCGCGGCTCTTTTCCGCTCGCGCGCGCGGTCCTCTGAAACAATATTATTACTAAAAGCCGCGCTTCTCCCTCACTCTTTCTCCCTCTTTCTCCTCCTCTCTCTCTTTCGTCCCGGCTGCTTCTCGCGGCGCCGAGTTCGCCGCGCGAAGAGAAATGGCGGTGAGCGCGGGTCCGGCGACGGAGGAGCGATTAATTAAAAGAACAAAAACTGTTTTCATAAAATTCATTTGCGGAAATATGCGCCGACTGAAATAATATCCAGCCGATGGGAACGCGTGTCCCGTTCCGGGTATGGCCGTCCGGTACCGGGCGCGCGCGAACGCTGCCGCGTCGCGTCCGTGTATAAAAAAGCGAGGCGAATAAAAATGAAGGCCGAGCGATGCGAAAGTTTTCGCATTTTTTGCACCCGCTATGTGCGGCCGGTTTACGGAGGCGCGCGCGCGCGTGTGTGTGCGAGGGCAACTCGTCGAGTTCGGTCGCTTGAGCTTTAAGTCGGCTGCTTGTGAAAAGCCGCGCTGATATTAAAGTTTGTTTCGCAGTCGTTCGCGCGCGTACCCTGTAAACCGAGAGTACAATTGATTTCATCGGTTTTGCGATTTAGTTTGGCGCGCGCGTTGCCAACGATCGGCGAAACGTAAGATATCTGGGTAAAACGCAGTTAATGTGGTACGTTAATGCGTGCGGCAGTTGAAACGACATAAATTCGTACGCGCGTGCAAATAAGAGGAGACACGGTGTGAAAGCAGAGATTTTCGTATCCCCCCGTTGGTCGTTTTATCGTAACAGGAATAATGCCGGCGTGTAACCGCGCAATGTTGCACGGTAATTTCGCGTGTGATCGGTAACGTGCATTGTTGGCTCGGTTCCCGCGCGACAAAGCGCAGATACGCTTCTGCACATACTTTCGAACGCGCGCGTGCACTCTCATAACACACGTGATCATTCATCTAACGGACTGAATGAAAAATGTATAGTTTGCGGCGCACCGCGGCGAGTCTATAGAAGCTGTGAATGAAAAGTCTACGCTTAAAGTGCCAATAACTGCGTCCCTATGCGCGCATCCGTTTGCGTTTATCGAGCGTTAAAATAACCGCCTGTGCGGCCGCAAATGCGGCCTCGTATGTGCAAAGTAGTTCGCGCCCGATTCGCGGCTTGCAACGCTAATGACACACAGAAAAAACGCACTCAAGTATTAGGACCTTAACTTAGTTTCCGCCCAAAAAATACTGAGAAAAAGCATTTATTGTAAAAAATTTATTTAAATTATTTCAATGAAAGTATTTTCCATCACTTTCTACAACTTTTTGCCATCTTTCTGGCAACTGGGCGATACCATCTCGATAAAACGATGTTTGTTTCGAAGCAATCCATTCGTCCACCCATTCTCGCACTTCTTCAACATTTCGGAAGCGTGTACCACTCAAGCCGTGCTG
>NW_022639462.1:515250-541194 GCF_010583005.1 Odontomachus brunneus | reverse complement strand
GAACTTCTGCTACACTTTTTTTCAAATCAAAATAGTGCAAAAGCACATGTCGAAAAAACACTTTATCGCGTTCCATTTTTCACAAAGCAAAAGAAATTGTTGTTTAGGAAAATAATTGTGTATGCTGACTGAATGTTATCGAGAAATGTCGAAATTAATCACAAACTACCTGTTTCGTTAGTAATGACTACTAGAACTGTTTGCATTGCCATCTAACATTTGCGGGCGGGAACTAAGTTAAGGTCCTAATAAATGTTATTTGTTTCAAGTAACTATTAATTCACGTGTTCGCAGATCTATCAAAAGTTCATCATAAACATCAAAGAGTGACGCCAATATGTGCCCCATTTCTGGGCAATGAAAAATGTATTTAAAATAGGTACCATTTTAAAGGTCTTGATGAGCTGATTACAAAGATATAAGTTTTAAAGCCGCCCAGTGCACCGTTCCAACACTACGGTCCAAAAAGATTCCAAATTTTAGGCTACTTTCTTTATGTTTCTTTAGCAAAACTGTACGGATTTTAAAAATTCAAAATACTACATATAATAATTCGTAGCGCAAATGAATTGCGTCAAATTGTAGCGTGTATGGTTCTCAACTTATTGGGAAAGTAAATACCGGAATTTCATTGGTTCAACCGGAAGCGCAATGAATTTTCTTCTGAATCATTTCAAAAGATAAATTTTGTTTGATCTAATTTTTAAAATAGTTAAGCAAAAGCAATTTGAGTATTTCTAATGTTTTTGAGTAGGTTAAGGTATATCTTCCTATGCACTTCATGTTCCAAAATCAACCGGAAGTTGTTCCAATTAGAATTTTCTACTTCTGGTCAGTTTGGAACATGGAATTTATACCATTAAATTTTTCATTTAATTTGATTAAATGTAGCATTTTGAATTTTTAAAATCCGCTAAATTTTGCTAAAGAAACATCAGTTTGAAAATAGCCTAAAATTTGGGACTTTATTGGATCGTAGTGTTGGAACAATACATTGGGTGGCTCTAAAATTTATATCTTTGTAATCAGCTCATCAAGACCTTTAATTCGGTGCCCGTTTTATGTACACTTTTTACTGCCCAGAAATGGGGCACATGGCCTATGGACTAGTGATATTATTTTTGTTCAAAATATACTCTTGGTCCTAATGAGTTTAGAATTTCAATCAAGAATGTTAAATTAAGAGAAAAATTCGGCTTGCTCACTTAGACGAATCACACAATTTTGATAAAGTTTCATAACGTTCTGGTGAAGAGAATAAATTCTTCTTTTGGTAATGAGCTCTTCTTTGGTTCGTGATGAGTATATTTTAAGACTATTATGTTATCAAGTTTCTTGTGAGAATTAAATCAAACGTAGCGGTTAACCGTTATTTTAGGTTCAGTAACTATATTATTACAAAAATTTAGGTTTAACGAGAAATGTATATAAAAGTGTATACCAAAGCACTCTTAGTGCATTCTTTTACATTGTTAAACATAGATAAATTTAGCAACTGATATTCGGCTTTAATTGGCCAGGTTATCACGATATTAAGATTATTATATTAAAGATATATAACTGAAAGCTCGAAAATTATTTTAAAATTACTGAAGGAACAGAAAAACGTTCTCCCAAAGTGTGCTGTAGATATTAGTATTCTACATGCGCAACATGAGCCATTACGGTTTTTTCTTACGTATGTGTAAGATGAACGCGCATGTGCGAGAAAGTTGTTAGGCCCAACCTTCAGAGAGCGACTTTTGAAAATTGGCAAATTATTTGCGTCTTGATTTTTGAGATTCCGACATTTTTTTTCGTTTCTTGTGTGCAGCTTAATTTTATTTTACCCTAATTTTTTATAGCTTACCAGTAAAAAGAAGTCAGTAATTATTGCATGTAGTGACAATACACACAAAATTGTTATAACGCAGTACTTGGTATTTTCGCTTAACCTAACTACCTTGTATCCCGTTCCTTTTGCAGAAATACATATATACGTGAATTTCAAATAACATATAAACAAATAAATTATCGATGAATTATAATTCCTTTATATGCATAGTAATGAAGCTGCGACCTTGTTTTTGAGATAAATAATTCAAGTGCAAAGAACGTAAATAAATTTAATCGACGGAATAGTTAGTCTTAATATGGCATTTCGCGACTAGGATAGAATTGTGAATAAATATGAAATAATATGTATACAGCGATAGTCTATTCCGAGATTTGATCGATAGCTGTCTTCCCAAAAACCAACCTACACAGGGAAACACTGATTCGCGTTCGCGTTAATGCCTTCTCCTCTCCTCGCATCGCCATTCACTCGTAAAAATCTTTCCGCGTCTTTCTGAATCCCGAGTACTTTCTTGCTCCGGCCAGCATCCCTCTCGCGACCGTTTCTCGCCCCATCATTTCGCCGAGTGGCGCGGCACTACGTGATTTAAGCGGGCGTAAAAACGGCCGTTAAAAAACAAGAAAACTCCTTAACTCCCGCTTTGATTGGCCAACTCGGTTTATTAAAACGTCTCGCGCGCGACACCGGCCGCCTTTCCTTCCTTTTCATTCTCTTCTTCTCTTTTTTCCCTTTCTTTCCGCTTTTCCTACGCCCTCGCGCTCGCGACGTTAACTTTTCGAATGTCCGCCGAGGCTGTGTTACTTAGTTGCCGTCTTCCTCGCCGCTCTGGCCCTTTTCTTCGTCCGAGTTTTACTGCTCCACCGAGCGGCCTCCGACCCGCGCGATACCGCAAGGCACATTCGACCCTTTCGTTAATGACACTTTCTCGAGACTGTGAGGACGCGAATTTATCTTCGCGAGGTCGTTAACGGCCGTATTATAAGCGGCCGTACCAAAGTAGCCGAAACAATGAGATGGAAGTAGCTTAATGAATACCCCCGATTGCCGGATGCGCACGCCTAAACGAACACGAGGTGGTGATATCAAGCAGCGAGAAAACTGGAGAGCTGCGTGCAGCAATGTCGCACGAAGTAGAGAGAGAGAGAGAGAGAGAGAGAGAAATACTTAAAAATGTCAAGACACGAGGCATCTCCCGTGTGTGAATATGTAAATTCTACCTGCTACCTAATTGATAACAGGTAGTACGATAAAACTACTTTATTTGGGTCATCACCGCGGCTCCGTAATTTTCTTAGCGTTACGCGAGTTCATATTTAAATATAATTAGCATATCTCTCCGTATCAGCCGGCACATCACGCGACAATTGGACTTATATATTCAAGTTTCTCACTTACGATTTACATAGCGCGCGATTTAATCTCCCGTGCGTCGCGCAGAATTCCATGATTGTTCAACGAATTTCTACATACCCGGCGACGAGTGTACAGTGTTATTTTTTACCTTGACGAATAGTGATTGCGCCAACCGCGTAATCGCACGAGCAGGAGTCACGTCTCACAAAAGATATCCCTGGCTTGCGCGTTCGCGCGTCGTACCCTCTTGCTCTGTCTCTCTCCCTTTCTTCCACCCTCCCCTCCCTCACCACGGCTCTCTTTCCTTCTCTCTTCCTCTCTCTCTCTCTCTCTCTCTCTCTCTCTCTCTCTCTCTCTCTCTCTCCCCTCTGTAATATTAATTAATAAGGCAACTTCCGTCCGACGAGATACTTGCTGCTAATTAAGAAATACCTACCGCGCGCTCTTTTCCAGCGCCGGGGCGAGGAGGTGGAAAAATAAGAGGTAGAAATTCCACGCTGCTCTGGCACCCTTGAAACGAGGTAAACTTAATCCTCGGCCAAGTTAAACCAACTGCTAAGCTTTTCATTATGCCAACAGCCAGCGAAGAGGGAAGGAAGAGCGAAACTCGGTTGCGGGGCACCGCTTTTCGTTAATGCCGGGGAACCTCGCACTGGTATCGCTGATTTTTACAATCAGGAAACGCAACTTTATACGCGCACCGTCCGTTCGCGGGCGAAAGCGCGTAGATATGCACCAAGTACCTCGTAGACGTTAGTCTTATAATGGGACAATTCGCCTAGAGAGAGAAAACCGTCATCGTATCCGAAAGAATTATTCGAGTACGACAAGTGCCTGCACCTCGGAGTCGAAATTTCAATCTCACTCTCGATCTCAATATTTTATTTAATGTTTACTTTCATATCTTAAAACCTATATCACACATAACTCTTATCAACTTCTATTGATACTTTTTAACCCTTTGAAGCATAGGTCCATCAAAATTCGAGTTCTAATAAAATATTCATTTCGCATGTCTAGAATGGCAACCCAAGAAATTATTCCTTTTGAAATTAATTTTTTCTATTTTCTTATTTTATTTCCTTATTTGTTTATGTATATTACCTATTATTAAAACCGATAAAGTGTGCATCACTATGCACAGGCTAAGCGGTGATTTCATCACTATGCCTGAAGCTATTATTTGGTTCTAATAGGTAATCTCATGATGAAACTACTGTAAATCAAGAGGTAATCCTACTACCTTCGCCGAGAAGTCTTCTTTAGGACCTACAAGTGGCATTTTGTGCGTTCTCTGCTGTTTATAGGCACTAAATGGGACTCTAGTTTCCATGTGTATTAATTACACATACACACACACACACACACAAATTCTTCAGAATGAAGGTGCTAGAAAGCTCAAATTCAAAGTAGCAAAGGGCTAAAATTCTGACAGATGAAGAATGAAAATAGCCAAGAATGAAAATCGATACGCGAGTAAACACAACAGAGAAAGCTCGTGGATTCTATCGTGGATTCATGATCCATTCCTACGATGATCGAAGGATGTATCGACGAGAGCGATATCTCCGTTACGCCGGCATGAGATTTCCCGCGAGCGAGATTACGAGCGCGCTTAGGGTTACTCGTCTAAGGACTGGCATAATTCCAGGGCGCGGCGGAACAGTTCCTAGGAAGCTCGATGCGTCCCAAGAGTGCCCTCGACGAGTGTTTTTCCGTGATGAGGGCGAGGGATCGGGAAAAAGCACACCGCCGCCGTTGCCTCCGTCGTCGCCACCGCCGTGCGGGACTTCGAATTCGCGCGGCGCGCGGAGGTGGTGAAGGCGACGAAAAGTTTTACGAGTGCGCCAGGCGGCCCGGCGGCTGGTTTGAATTGCATCAATTAAAAAAAGCCGTTCCACAAAAATTCCATAACGCCGCGTCCCGTCGCGCGCGGGGGCGGGGGCGGTGGTGGCCGACCGTTCCGCGTCAAATGTCCGGCTGCGCGAGCTCTCTCGTCGCTTTTCCGCGCGTTTCCGGCGGCGGTAAAGCCCTTTTATTCGTTCGCGCCCCCGATTTGTCGCGCGACCCGATAACGACCGGCTGCCGCGTGCGCGTGCGACTTAGGCATTGGTAATTAATCCGCGCGTCGCCCGGCTATTATTAATTGACTCGGGCGCCGTTAAATGAATTTTACCGCGAAAATACCGAATAAATTTTAGCGTTTATAGCGGCGAGATTTGTGTGCGGGCCGTGCGAATGACTCGCTCGCGTGCGCTGGGAAACGCGCCCAACGGTAGATCAATCGCCCTCCACGTGACGTATTCGAGGAATTTATTAGTAGATTTCATAAGGATTCCCGTTGCCGCTTTGTACAGTTCCCGGGCGGAAAGGAGGGAGGAAGTGGCGATCCTTCGTGACTCTCGCAGTCGATACTTATTGTTCGTCAGCTATGGTAAGGCGAGCGTAACAACGGTGCACGTGCGCGATATTACGCACACGTAAGCGGAAGTCAAAGCATCCGAACTATCTTTTCATTTCGCTTTGTCCCGCGCTGGGCAGGATATGTATATACAGGGTGACCCGTGACGAACTGTACATACTGGCTAAGTTCGTCTTGCGCGCTTTCGTGCTGAAAATATCATTTTATTTTTATCGTTCAATACATACAGAAGGAAGACAGAATGATGCACGAAGGCGTGCAAGACGGACTTAGCCATTGAGAAAGCGTGTTCCTGGGATCAAGTTAAGCAAGAAATTTTCTATAAACATGAAATTCACAATAGTTATCTGGGCACAGACAAGTTAGGAACTAAAATCTGGTTTGCCTTTCTTAATCTTCTAGAAAAAAAGCTCTTCTAGATCAGGAGAAAGTGGACATCAGGTCTGCATTAATACAGCGTATTAATGACGTATATCGGCAGATGAGAAATAATCGTGAGATTCTTCGTGCGACTACTTCGTTCATGTCAAAATCGCAGTGCGCAATGCATCATGGGAACAATTTATGTGATTTTCATTTTTGTTTCAATGTGTTTTTGTTATTCAATAGTACTTGACTTATAGTTTGATTTATTATTGAATAATAAGGCATTTCAAGTAATGCAACTCAATTTTTAAAAGTCTGTACTTGGGAAAACTATTGTAAGTTTCATTCATATTTGTGTAAGAAGTTTTCTGCTTAAACTGATCCCAGGAACACGTTCCCTTAATGCGTACAGTTCGGCATGGGACACCCTGTATATATGCATATGTGTATATATACATATGAAAATATGTGGAAAGGGCCGTCTATCTTGCGCGAGGGTAGCGAGGAAATGTCGTCACTCGGACAAACAATTTCCCTGCGACTGTCGCTCGCGCAGGCAACAGAGAGGGGTGAATCTAAAAAGGACGCAGAAAAATCGACGACGAGAGACTCCGGTTAGGTGCGCTTCGCGATGTCACAGTAAACAACGTCGGGGATACAAGCGCGAAAATATCGGCACCTTTCGAAACAATATAAATGAAAAGGACTCACGCTGCGTTTGACACAATGTGGTTGTCCTCTCTTTCGTCGCGGCGCCATTCAAAATATTTCGCTCAATGGGGCATGGAGCTTGGAGCTTTTAAACGAAGCTGGAAGCACGAGGACGACTTTTCGACGCGGGGTTGTCGGCGAAACTCGCCGTCTTCCGTGCAATTCTCGCGTGAAAAGAAACGCGATGACTTATTTGCGGAAAAGCGCTAAAATGTCGAGCCCGAAGGCAGCAGTTTCTAAGTGACCGCGACGTTTCCATAGTAGGTAATTTGATTAGCCCGAGTCGCCGCTCGCGAGAGATCGGAGTAATCTCGGGCGGAACTAGGCGAACAAATGCCACTTAATTGCTTTATGGCCTTTCGCGAAAGGGAAAGAATCTCGAGTCGTGTCGCGAAAAGCGCTCGGGGAAGTTCAAAGGCTTCGACGCGAGAAAGACGGAGGAAACCTTTGAAAAATCACGGGGAAAGAACTCGTTACCTGTCCTCATCGCCTCCTCCCTCCCTCTCTTCCCCATCCCAGCAAGAAGCGAGCACTTATTCAATCGCACAACTCGTAACTCAATTTGCGAATAAATCACTTAACCGGTACTGGGGAGAGAAAGGGAATACGTAAAAAAGTAGAAAATATACATTATGTCATCGAAGAGAAAACACCTGTATGGGTGCGACGATGTAAGTACGTGAAGAAACTCGAAAACATTAACTCGAAGATGCGACCGGGAAGAAATTAAGGAAGTGATGCAATCGTAATGCAACACGAGAGAAATGTTAAAAGAAACGTTCGCTCGCGAGCGACGTAACCAAGTTAATCCCGGCTCTGTTGCTTTATCCGGTTTTGCGTCAAGACGTAGTCAATACCGGTCAATCTTTCACGAGAATCGATTTAGGAACTTGGAGCTGGAATCCATGTAGCGCGCGAATATGGCAAGACTAATCTGCCATCTTATGATATTATAAATCTCATTTGAGCTAATCGAATCACGAGCTTAATTCGAGAATTCATGACACTTTTGCCTACTCCCTTGCTTCCTCGGATATTCGCATAAATGACGACGGAGAATTACGTTAGTCGCGTGTTTTTACGTATTACTCGTTTGCCGCTTAAAATAACCAAGTTCCAACTGTGCGGGTCGCGAGCGAGATCTTCGCAATTTTAATTACGTGAAACTTCGTAAGTTCAAATTTGGCGTTTTCACCTGTCACTCGACTTCTTAGCGTGACGTTTGACAGACTCGCGGCCACTCCGCGACGACTTCTCTCTTAAAGAAAGTAACATGCCGCGTGAAGGGTGCAGGAGAGTGAGATGGCGATTCTTCCGCGGGAGTCCTCGAATGAATCGAGCAATCTTGAGGTCCTTTGTTTTCGAGAACTGCCACTTGTAAATATAATTACCCCTTCGTACCGCACTCTCTCTCTCTTTCTCTCTGTCCCTTCGGCTCACTACATCCCTTGTCCTTGTCCGCCCTTGTCCCCCTCGTCTCTCTGTCTCTCTATCTTCTCTCGCTCTATTCCGCCGCTGTCTCTAATTTGATTCCGCGGTTGTTTTCACCCACCTCCTCCTCCTCCCCTTTCTAACCAACGCCACCGCCATCACCACCACCTCTCTCCTCCAACCACCACCAGTACTTCCTCTCTACCCCGAACGGCGTTCCGTTCTGTTCTGGGCGCTTCGCCCACGCATTGTCTCTTGTCTCTTCATTCAAATTACCCTCCGCTTTCCCATTCTCGCGCCGGTACAACTCGCCGCCGCCGTGGCCCCTTCCCACCCTCGTTCCGCCTTCCGCGCCTGTCCCTACTCCTCACCGGGCGCCCACCAGCCCCGCAGTTTTCCCCTTATTGTTGCGGTTTTATTGAATCCGCTGTGCATTGTCTGCGCGCGAGCGAGACGCGGCTGTTGTTCAAAGAAAATTGACGCGCGGTTCGAAAACGCGCCTCTCCTCCCCGTCGTCCTCGTCCACCCTTCTCGCCCTTTGCCGCGCTCTTCTGTTCATCTTCCAGCCCAGCCGCGGCCCGTCCGCGAGATCGGGTTTTACGGCTGCGTAAATACTGTGAAAAGATCAGCGACGTAACGTTAACGTCGTTGTACCTTTCGGTTTGGTCGCGCGAAATCGACATGTATGCGTGACCTTTCACGTAAGACCCAGCGGTGAAGTCGGGGGGCAAGGAGAGGGGGGGGGGGCGAGAGTTAGGGAAGACAGGACTACCTCCCTCGGTTCTAAATGTATACTAGGAGTATGTTACTCATGTACCTTTTTAGTATTTATCTTGAAAGAAACAGTGGATACAAAATCGCGAAATGAACGTAAATGCTTTTTCTCGAGTCTCAATCGAAGAAAATTGGACAATGTTATAGTTAAAAAATTGACAAATCTCACTTAATAGTAAAGTAAGGTTTCAAGCCTCTTGAAATTTATTAATATTTTATTAATAATTTATTAATATTTTCTCCGTCGTGAATAAATAAAGTTAAGCGACGTGTTACCAGCTACAAGTATATAATATGTTGTTTTGCAATTTTTGCAAGTATATAATATGTTGTTTCGAATAATAAATGTAATTTTTATTTATGAAATGATTAAAATCGAGCATATAAGAGGACGAGGTAAAATTGATTCATAATTAAAAGCCGGCAGAAGAGCAGCAGAGATCTCTTGTGGAAACCTCGAAACTGCTAATCAGAATACATATTTTATATGTGGCCTTTTTACTTCAGGACAATTGAACCCTATACCAAGGCAAGATGACCATATTGCTGCATGTTTGGATCTTAATTATTACAAAATAAAATACACGGTTAATAGGATGGCGGGCATTAACATACAGAAGAAGACTGCCTTTATAATGTTTATACAATCAGTCATAATAACTAGTTGTCTAAGAAGTTGTAACTTTGTGATTCTGAAATAAGTGACATCGAGCCTCGATCTTTCCTACTTTTTACAAGAATGACCACAGCGATCATGGAAGATAAAACGCGATTGCAAGACAGATTCAAACGTGAACGAGAACAGCATCGCAGCTAATTGGAAGTTTTCCAGGAAAGCAGGAAAAAGGCTAATTTTTCCTTTCATCTATATTTCCATTAATTATTGAATATTTAATCTTAGTATTGCCGTAAGAGGAAATTGTGGCACGACATTTGCATACTATATTAAATTTCTCGTGACTGTACAAAGACTCTTTTGCCACAAAGCACATTTTTTGCAGTTTAGCGAAATGTCCGAATCAGACTTTTACAAAAGCGCAGAACAAAATGTGTCGCGAGCCGTGTTCGAATCTCCGCCGCTACGCTGAGAATCCATAAGTTCGTTTCGTAGCAGCGGGGGTTGGAAAAAAAGGGCGCTTAATAGCCGTCAGCCTCGTGGCTGTTGACTCGTGTAATGAAAATCAAGAGTAATCGAGAGGGCGATGGCTTTTGTCGGGGACGCATGAATTTCGACGGACGACCATTAATTATTTGAAATTAAATATCCTTCGTTGGCTTTAATTAAAATGTTTACGATATCGTTCGGCCGGCTTATCAACGACATTTTGCACGTTGGTAGATTAAAAAGGGACGAATTAATCCATCGCGTGAGCGTGCACTGATATTTTTTTTCGCTTGAATGAGCTCGAAATGCGATCACGCAAAAAACGCGTTCACGTCGTAGAAGCTATGCTGTATTACATCGAGATCCGGAGTAACGTTTCGTCACACTCGCATCGAGAATCCTCCGCCGATTTCTCGTCCCGAAATCGCCTAATGCAATTACCCGCGGCCTCGGTAATATTTCCGTAATTAAAATTCCGTCCTCTCTCTCTCTCTCTCTCTCTCTCTCCCTCCCTCTCTCTCTCTCCCTCCCTCTCTCTCTGTCCCGCGAGTCGGTACGTCCTTCAGTCTCTACCGCCGCTGACTTTTGCGAGCAAACGATTCTTGTTTGTCTTGCAAACAAAGGGTTTCTCGCGAGGGTCGGAGAGACGTCGGGGAAAGCGACGCTCGGCGTAGGTAGGAGAGACGGGGTTGAAAACACGCGGAGGTGGAAAGGAGGCGCGCTGGAAAACAGGGGCAGAATTATTACATCTTTTGTCCGAAGGCTCGAAACGCCCCGTTTGCGGAATTGCGCGATCGCGATTCAGCCGCGATTGCGGACGCGACGTAGGTCGCCGAGGTCTTTGTTGGTTTTGACTAATTTCCGTCGAGTAATCTGCCTCAATTCGAATATCCTCTCGCGAACGGCTCGCGGCTGTTCGTTGAAACGCGGTAGATTTCGTATTTTCCGATGGAAGAGGATCTTCGAATGTTTTATGGAAATCATGGCGCGGAAACACACTAAACACAAATCTGACTAGACAATTCTTAATCCTTAAGCGATAAGGTGAAATTATGGAACTTTTTAACAAGGTGAAGTGGTCATATATGACCCAGACATTTTTTGAGTTTATTCTTTTTCTTCTGCATATTAAGATCTGAATTCTGCAAGAATGATCCAACTCATATGAAGTTTCGAGAAAAATAAAGATTGAAAATTTGGTATATGATTTATAAAAAGCATTGAGGTTTTTCGCAGTCGTTCAAGAAAGCATGGTCAATTTTTTTCTCTCCAAGGATATTCATTGACAAACTCAACCCTTAAAAAATAGGTAAAAAAAGGCGTAATTAAATAAAAAAATGACGTAGAAAACAAAAACTGCTTTTTAATTAATTTTAGAAGCCCATAAGATTTGGATCTTTTTTGCTTTATGTAGAGACGTATGAACTATTGGTAATAAATACTCAAATATTACAATTTCGTGAGATGGATAATGCGTAGCTATGGCCAGATAAACAGCAATTTAACAAGAATTTGAGATACAAGGTACATAAAAACACCCTTCCAGAGTCCAAAAAACCCGCCCTGGGCAGTTCGTTCTGTAAACCAAAATCTTTCAAGGAGTTAAGTTTTTTACCAGTTATCATAGGTTTCAAAAGAACAAATCTTTTTATAATATGAAAACGTTTTTTCAGCGTACTATTTGATTTTGGCGCAAATATATCACAAAGTTTCAATGGATTGCATTGAAAAATATGTCCCGAACGAGGGTCATCGTTGACCTTACCTTTATTAATCGCCTCCTCGTGTTAAAGCGTGTACAGTTCTGTGCTTTGTCGTACGTAGATTACGAGAGGAATAAAAGCATGACTTACGCGATATTCCGATAAATGTCGTAGCTGCGAACGCGAAACGCGGAAAATCGCATCGCACACCACCCGATAAATTCCTGTTGAGCCTGAGACTGATATTTCTCTCTGTCGGACAATTAAACCAAAGATTCGCGTGGTATAGCGTAATTTAAAATTTAATGCTTATTTGACGCGCCGACACCGCGCGGTATACCAGCGATCTACCCCTTCGGGCGAGTTTAATTCTTGTAGGTCCCATCGGTGACTTTATCGCGAGAAATTGCCACGCTCCGGAAACCGTCGTTACAGCATCGTTACCGTAAGAACTTACTGCCAGCATTGTTACGGCTAATGGTACCGAACTTGGTTAACTTTCAGTTTTACCGCCGATTCGGATTAAGAATTTATGATAACGACTGGTTCTCGGTCTATTATCCACCTCGAAGGGGCGAGAGACGTTTCCCAGCGTCGCGCATTAATTGCAACACTCGAACGCTCGTTTTTTCCGTCCACGAGGATGTTACATGGCGCCGTTCGTTATGCAGTGTAAGCGATTTCGCGCGGGAATTGATACAGACGACCGAACACAAGCACGGGCGTGTTGCGTGTTGCGTGTCGCCGTGAGGCGACGCGATAAGTTACGAAGCATTAAAGCCCTATCACATGTGTCGAAAGTCCTTGTTGCGAAAAAAAGGAGCGATCAAAGTTTGAAGAGATCATTTCAGGATATTGCTTTCGTGTAATTCTCAAACCGCGCGGCAATGGCTGCGTTCAGCAGAAAAAGCTGCTTTGCAACTGTTGTAAAATTCGTGAATTTAATTAGAGCATGCTCTTACACTGTTAAATCCGTAGTATCAAATTATACTCAATTTGAGTTAATTTTAGCCATTCCTATAAGTCGCCACTGCTCCTACTAAATATGTCGTTAATTTAACTAATGTAATGGAGCCAAATAATTTAACTTAAGAAATGTATTAAATTTGACTAAAATTTAGTTTATTTTTTATTATATGCATGTTAATATAACCCTTGTTACCTTTGTTTTAGTAAAAAATGACTTAATATTGTTTTAAATGGCTTGATTAGATGTGGTTGTTTTTTTAAACACATGTTTTATATGAAAATAGTAAATTTTGACACACATGATAGTTAAAAATAACTAAATATTATTTAACTCAAGAAATTGGTTTAAATTTGACCCTCCAATATTTAACAGTGTAATTTTGGTTGAATCCAAGAGCATGTACTAATCAGATTCACGAATTTTACAACAGTTGCAAAGCAGCTTTCTCTGCTGAACACAGCCAATGTCTCGCGATACAAAATGTATTGTATACAAAAAAATTCCGTTCCCTTGTCCGGATGTTCTTTCTCGCGATAGCGTGATACAGCTTTAGCGGAGGGAACAGAACGCCGCTCTGACCGACGAAGGAGATGCGAGTCTCGTGTGTCATCTAATCCGAGGAGGAACAAGCAATTGCATTAACGAAGAAACATGGCGCGACAGGAGCGAACGCGCGCTCAGGCGATCAGGCCAGAAGTTATAACTCCACTCGACTCTCTATTTTTATCCCCCACTCGTCCCCTCCCAATCCTGCCTTGCCCAAGCCGAAAGTACACCCGTGGCGTGGCAACTTCTTCGCAGTCGGCTAACTTCTGCTAATAATGGCGAGACATTAATTTCGTGCGATTGGGCCCGGCGGACGGCCGCGACAAAGGCAACAAACGGAATAGGAGGACGGGGAGGAGGAGGAGAGTCGGTCGGCAGACAGGATCCTCTCTCATTTTCTCCTTCGCGGCGGATCCTTCGCGCGAGTCCTCCCTCGTTTGAGCATTCGAATTCTCTCTAAAACGAGACGATAGACAGAGCAGAAGAGAGAGAGAGAGAGAGAGAGAGAGAGAGAGAGAGAGAATGCGAGATACGCCGTTTTAACCCTTCTTCTTTACACTGCGGCCGTATAATCCTTCCCTCTCCTCAGAGCGGTCGGTATAATCGCGCCACACTGCTGTTCCCGTGGGAGCCGTTGCTCCCGACACGATTCTCCGAAGGACGAAACGACGAAAAGTTTAATGAGTCCGCCTACCGCGCGTTCGCGACCGCTAAGATTGCTCGCCGTCGTCGTTCCCTTATGATTCTGATTTGCGGGGATCGCGACGGATTCGTTCATGCATCGAGATCGAAGAGCGGAACACGCTTTACACATTTTCCGCGTTGGCGCGCTGATCATTAACATATTACGATCAGTTTTGTCCTGTTTCCGCACGTTTTGAGGGAATCGATTAATGAGAAGCGTCACGACGTCCGCGGATTCGGCGGAGTTGAATTGATTGATTAGATCGAGGGGTGATCATCAATCACCCGCGCTCGCCACACATGGCCGTCCGCGCGGCACAATTATGTCGAATGCGTCCTACAGTTCACCGCGGATCGAAATCGGCCAACAGCGAGACGGTAAGGGAGAATTCACACCTTGGCGGACAGAAAAGCAGAAAGCCGGAAAGCAGAAGTCAGTCAAGCCAGATCTACAATATGCTCCTTGCGTTCTGTTTCTTGTCTTCTGTCTTTTTCTGGCTTAAAGCCTGATCTACAATATGCTCTTTGCTTCCTGCTTCTTTCTCTTTATCTCTTTCTGACTCAAAAAGCTTTGAGCCAGAAAAGGACAGAAGACAAGAAATAGAATGCAAAGAGCATATTGTAGATCAGACTTAAACCTTAAACTAAAAAAAAAACAGAAAACAAGAAACAGGAAACGCAGAACACATTGTAGATCAGGCTTAAAGCTTAAGGTTTGAGTCAGAAAGAGATAAAAAGAAAGAAGCAGAAAGCAAAGAGCATATTGTAAATCAAACTAGTAGGGAAGCAGAAACCGTCGACTACCACCTGACTACCGGCGCGAGTTCTAATTGACTTCTGCCTTTTTGTTTTCTACTTTTCTACCAAGGTGTGAATTCCTCCCTAAGATCACGCTTACGCGAGGATCTCGCGACATTTAGCAGCGCAACTCGAGTCGTAATTCAGATTCTAAGTTAAATCTGCAACTTGCAGGCCACTTCGAAATCCTAAAATACAGTATTCATATAGACTATTGAGCTTCTTTAACATACTACGAATTGTAACTTATTGCTATTTTCTCCATGTGGAGACTTAAAAAAAGACTTGCTGACAGCATTTACCCGAGTCGAAATTTGACTCCACATTGATCCTGCAAGCTCTATCGAGCTTGAAGAGTCAATAAAGAATCTCAAGATATACAGACTTACCTTGATGTTGCAGATGATTGTTCACTGCTGTTTTCTCCGTCTTAAAGAAGCTCGAAGAAGGTCTCGTTCGAAGATTATTTAACACTTGAATTTTTTATTTATTTCCAATTATTTCAATTATTTTTAATTATATTTTTAATATTTGCGCGATTATAAATATAGCAGAAAACATTCAATAGTCGAAATTCTATCTGTTTTCGGCACTTTTACGGATATTATTAAATATTGAGGTGTACGTAGATTTAAAAGAAAATGAATAAAAGTAAAAAAATAATAAGAATAAGAATAATAAATATTAAGAATAATTTGTAAATAATTAATGAATCCTTATATATTAATGTTTGATAATTAATGTTAATGTTAATAATTAATGTTTGATAAAATCCTAGCAACAGTGCCGAACACTGGTGAATATAACGAGTGTCGACTAGTGAACGTTTCTCCCTGTTTTAATAAAATTCCACCCTTAAACTGCGGGCTGTTCGGGACAGCTGCGATACGACAATGAAGATTTGAGCTCGCACGATGCGATGAAAGCCGTGTCTCCCTTCGTGGAGGAAATATCAGAAAAATTAAGTGCAATGATGTATCAGATGCATAAAGTCTAAACAATCATTATTGCTTGAGAATCGTTCGACGCCGCATCGTTACAAAAATAATAAAATAACGACAACGATCAAAATGACGAAACGTGGCGTCATCACACGTTAATATATTAATTGAGAAATTTACACACGTGATTCGCGAGGTGTGACTATATTCGAACGAAATTAATGTAGATAAGTAAATATTAGATTACTTAATAAAAATTAATGTGTGGGTGAATAGGTAAAAGAACAAGATTTAATCTCATCTCCCAATTTGTTTCTTTTTTTCTGTCTTTTGTTAATCTTTTTTTTTTACACTAATGTTACCAAAGCAGTCAAAAAACGAAATTGTAATTTCTTATAAAAATTGCACAAATTTATAACGCTACATTTTATTTCTTTAGTTGATATTATATAAAACTAAACGAAGTAAGTAAACATTTTTTTTCTTGCATTTTATATTGTTGTTTTAAGTCTGTTATATTTAAACCCTTCTGTTAAAAGTAAGTTGTTAGTCGTCGGTAAATCTAGTGTTCATGAAAGTTTTGATGAGATTTGTTAGCTCTTAAAAGAGCTGACATTAAGCTGTAAAGGCAAAAAGATAAATTTATAGTACAGGTCCAATAATGCTAAAACCAACAGAGATTTAAATTTGAATTTCGCATAATGAGAAAAGGAATCAGAAATTCGAAAAAATATTAGCAGATATAAACAATATCTCAATTATGAATTAAAGAGCATTATTAGACGTAAAAATGAACACTTGCAACATTTACATTATATTCTAAAGCCGGTATTCATGGAGTTGTGAATTACTTAGGATATTTGATTGTGAATACATAAAATTAATTATAGATTCGTATTCTGTTTGAATCAATATTTCTTGTATGAAAAATAATGTCATAAGTACAGGTTGACGAATATATAATCGAATATTTTATGGTTTTGAAGTTATGATTGTTTCGTTGTGAATAACATCGGACTACGAATACCGGCTTAAGTTTCGACTCGGGTATTTTTTTCAGACTCGGGTAAGTTCGTTAAAAACGGAAACTACTATAATAGATGATTTGGCACACCTTGAAAATATATAATGTATCGCTGCTCACGTCCTCGCGTTCTGCGTCCTGCATCCAGGCTTCTCGACCCAGCATCCCAGTTGCTCGTCGTAACACTGGCACTGACACTCGCGTGAACACGATTCAATCGAAAATGCACGTGTTAAATAACGCGATGCTGATTAAGTATCTCAAAAGATGAAATAGTTTGAAATCGCCCGACGAGCAATAAACAACGCACTAACACACTTTGTCCGTGGCACACGTGTCGCTCACCGGCTCGAAACTGAATGGAAAGAGAGTCCGGAAGAGTACGAGGCACGAAGGTAAATTTGACCTCCCTGATGGTTTCGGTGTTTTGATTGTGTAGAGGAGCAATGATAACGCACCGACACATTCCGTCCGAGGCACGCGCGTCACTCGCCGGCTCGGGACTGAATGGAAACATCTGGAAAATCCGTGAGGCGCAAAAGTAAATTTGACGGGCTTGAAAGTCGCAAATGTTTTGACTGTGTGGTCGCCCGACGCTCATTGATGAGCAACAACTGTTGACGATGGGAGGGCATGAATTTACATTTCTTATCAATTATTTTGGTACTCTCGCGCTTCGTATACTATTCTGGTCTGTTCTCTTTAGCTTCACTGCTGAACCAGTGCAATAGTTAAAATTAGAACTAGTTAAAGTGAAACAAATATACTTTCTTTCACCCTGACTTATTGCACTGATTCAGCAGTGTGGCTAAAAAGATGGCTAAATGGAGCATATTTTTTTGGCAATCGAGTGTTGAACTACGTTTTGAGAGCAAGATATTATGGGTGTCTAGGAAAAATATCAAAGAACGAAAGTCTAAAGAAGCCAACGTGGTAATGAAATTAAACAAAAAATTCCATTTTAACGTAACAACCTAGTACCATTAGGAACATTAGCAGAGGCGACATCAGCATTTTTAAGACTTATAGCAGATTCTGAATTTCGACTCGGGAAGCGCCACTAGACGCTAATGGGTCGTCTTAAATATGTAAGGGTGGGCCTGCCCACCGGGTGCGGGTAACAATAAACCAACACTTAAGACATACTTCGGGACACAATGCCGAGTCGCACCCTCGGCGCTAACGATCTCACCTACGAGCCTCGTGCATCGCGCTTCCCGCGCGTCCACGTGCTGCGAACGGTCTAATAAGCGCGCGAAATTGCTATCTGCAAAATTCATACCAGCCCCGGCGTAGCTGTAATTACCTAATCGCCTAAAGAGATTGATTTTCGTCGAGCGATCAGCCGTTGCGTAAAGTTTGCCATACACTGAGCGAACGAGCAGTAAACGTGTGTTATACTTACATCGATCTCGCGCACAAATTTTCTTTGACAAGCTGGGCGAATCAGCCCGAATGCGATAAAATCTGCTCGAATTCGTTAACCATTTCGCTAAGAATTTTGTTTTCCAGAGGTACAATTTTTTTACTTCAATTTCATTAAATGTATTAACATAATGTAGTTTTAGCAAAAAAATTAAAAGTTCTGTGTTTGGCGTAAAAAAAATAGCATCGGGACACTGATGTCCCAATGAGATTTTTGGGAAGTTATATTTGTCCCAACGATCATAAATAGAGTGATAAGTATAGAATTTTTACGTTCAACAATGCTCTTTAATTTATAAGTAAGATATTTTTATCATCTTTACACCTGCCAACACTTTTTCGAATTTCTGTTTCGTTTTGTTATTGTACGAAATCCAAATTTAAATCTCTGTTGGTTTTAGCTTTATTGAACACATAAGCCTTTGTCCACAACCTTGCTTTAAGACTTAAGCCGTAAGAAATTGACCGACTATTTTTAGAAGAATAATCGACTGTAGTTGGTCAATTTCTTATGGCTTACGTCTTAAAGCAAAATTGTGGACAAGGGCTAACGTTAATTTATCTTTTTGCCTTTACAGCTTCTGAATGCCAGAAAAACTGTTTCAATTGAATTCAATTGAATAAGATTATTATTAGTGGCAGGGAAAACATATCGCTTTGCAAAAGGATTGAGGCATACACAGTTTCCTTCATCATAAAGCGAAAGTTTGCACTGGTTGTTCGTTCGCTCAGTGTATCAGCTGGGTTCATACTCAGCTCTAAACGCGTCCAGACATGAGTCCCGAAGACGACAGACGCGCAGTTTTCCTTCTGCGCGAACGACACGAGCCGCGAACCTCGGCACGACGTCGTAAAAGCTAACAATGATGGAAATATTAGATCTTAAAGCCGCGCGGGGTGTCGTTTTTAACGGCCCTCTCTCGTCTCCTCCCGTTAAAACCGCGTTAAAGCTACGTCGCGAGGAGTTGCCGTTCCCTGGACGCCCGTCGAATTTCTTTACGAATTTTCCGCGCCTCACGCCTCCCTATCTCTCCCTCTTTCTTCATCGCGCGCGCACACGATGCAGGTGGCGCAGTTATAACTTCCTATGACTTCACTCGCTATTGTATAATATCACAGCGAGTTGACGTGACAAGGAGCGCGAATGGACTTCGCTTTTCGAAGTTACGTCTTAATCACGTCGTTCGTCTTTTCCGAGCACGACCGGTGCACCTTTCTGGCCTATAAGCGCTAGAATACGCGCAAAAAAAAACAAATATTTTTGCGTATAATGGAAGAAAGAAGCGAAGTGAAGAGCGAAGTGAGCCTCGTAAAAATAGCAAGACTGTCAGATTTTATAAGTGTGTGTGAGACCTAACTGTTGCACTTTTGATTTTGAGACGAATTCTCAGGTGAATCTGAAGCGATTGTTTCCTTCGCGAAAGTATCACAATACAATCTAAAAGATGTCTTAGCCCTTGTCCACAACTTTGCTTTAAGACATGAGTTGTAAGAAATTGACCAATCATGATTGGTTTTTAGAAGAATAATTGACTGTGGTTGTTCAATTTCTTACGGCATACGTCTTAAAGCAAGATTGTGGACAAGGGCTTAAAGACGCCTAAAAGGCGTCTTATTTTTTTTAAACGTCTTTTGGACGTCTTTAAGACATCTTTTAGTAATTTGTGCTTTGTCTGGATCTCTCGGTAGTCTCTGAATGCAAAAAGAAATAGTTTTAACTAACAGTAAAATTTGAAGAGGCAAATAGTTTTCCTCGAACCAAGCTTCAGGCGAATGAACAAACAACGAAATCATATTTCTCGTTTAATTTCCAGTAGACCGTTAAATGTTTCCTCGATCATTTCAGGCGCAACAATCCGTCGCGAACTAATTTCCTTCTGAGACTGACGGGAAAAGTCGCGGTCATCGTTGCTCGACAACTAATTAAACGCGAGGCGAAACGTTTCTTTCGCGCAAACGAGACCTCTTTCTCGGGATAACCTTAAATTCGGTCTGTCGGGCTGTCCGTTCGTCCGCGGCCGATAACGCCGGAGCATTATAAATTTAAGCGCTTTTAGCGAAAGCTACGTCAGGTCACAGCCGTTTCGCACGCAAGCTGCACTTTGCATGCCGCATTCCGGACGGCTTGCCACCCTTGTTTGAGCTGGCCGAGTGGTGTTGCGCTCAAAGTCCGAATGCATAATTAATCGGGTTATCAATTAAAGGCGCGCCGGCGATTCGTAACCGCTCTCTCTATGACCATCGACTCCTCGATTATCGACTCGCCATAATGTGCACTGGTATAAATAACCGATTCACGCTAGCACTAATTAATAAGTAATTAAATTCGACTGATTTCGGATGAATGTGCCGTTCAAATTAATTCCACAGCATGAAATCGACACTTTTATATTTCACCTTTAAGCATTTATTTATTTCGGTAACGTAATCTTGAATTAAAATCTTTTAGTGAAGTAACACACTCATCCGGAAATTAAGGATGAGTTGGGCGTTTAAAAAATATTAATTTGAACATTTGCATGAGAGCGAATTATATTTTCAATCATTTATTGCTCAAAAATTATTAATATTACGGTATTGATACAATTACCATTATTACCGGTTTGGTTTCTAATATCGTTAAAATATATCGATACAGGACATTTTCTCTGAATGAAGTAATGCGATGCGTATTTATATTGCAGCAAAAATGATTCGATCCGCTATCGGGCAATAATCCAAAATATACATATACAATGCCGCGTAACCCAACGCGTTTATATGTAAAGATTAAATTATTAATTGATCTGTTGTGCTTCGTATGGCCTATTATAACATTTGACAGGTAATAAAGAGTAATAATAATCACGGCGTAGCGAACCAAACAACAGATAATCCGAAATAAATCCGCAATCGACATTAATTCTGACTCTACAAAAATATTTGTATCGCTTTCCAATGGCTTGCGAAAATTTGCACAAATTATAAACGGGATTGAAACTGTCACGAAAATATAATCCCTCTAAGTGCGGATAAAAGGCACTACACTTAGGGATAATAACAATTGAATGCACGTTATAGAAAATAGAATGCCTCTATGAAGCTTGCATGCAAAATGAAAACACGTAAATATACTTTAATTTAACAGAAGAACAGTGCGGGCATCATATAACTAATAGAAATAATAAGCTATATATAATTATATAATAGAAATAATAAAGCACGATTAGTTATATATTTTTTTATAAATAAATAATTAATAGAATTACTAACAAAAGTAACGTTTGCATAAAACTTTGGCTTGTCAGCGATCGAAAAATAAGAGAAAATAAGGTTATTAATAAATATCAATAGTAATTCTAAGGAGATATTAGACAATGTAATTGAACCGAAAAATGAATCATGTCTTAGTTACACCGAATAACACAAACTCAATGATTGCGTTTATTAAGTAATATTACCAAATTAGAATACAAACAAATATCTTTTAACAAAATTTCAAAAGCTGTTTTAGAAATATCAAGTATAAATATATCATTAACGCGCGCGCATTTCAATCATTAGGACGTTGTTCAATTACTGGGATATTTACTTTGCGTGTAATAAAAGAAAGCAAATCTCAAATAAAACAGGACAAAGAGAGAAAAGAGAGAGAGAGAGAGAGAGAGAGAGAGAGAGAGAGAGAGAGAGAGAGAGACAGAGACAGAGAGAGAGAGAGAGAATACGTCCAAGACTACGTCCATTACTACGCATTTCGTAAGAGTAAAGTTGTAGAGATGCTGTATTTACTTTAATTGAATTACTCACTAATTTTTCCACGATACTATTTTCTTTCTTGTTGGTTATGTCACTTGTCACTCGCGCATTACGCGGATACACACTGCGAATCGAGGAATAGGCGACTAATAACGATATTAATAACTGGCTAATAGTCAGTGCGATATTTCTCGATCGTACGTATACTTTCTATGACGTTCGTTGTAATCCGAAACTAAAGATGGAACAAGATGGATCTAACAAGCCGCGCTGGAAGTCTGTGTCACACGTACATGATTGCGAATCAGATAGGGAACACGACGTTGAAAGTGCGCGCTCTCCAACAGAGGCGCCCTCTTACACGATTCCGACAGGTTAAATACCGACGCAGGATACACGGATTTATCGACGGGCAATTTTGTTAGCTAACGAAGGCAGATTGGAACACGCTAGAGGATAAAATTTCAATATCTTCCTTCACGAAATTCAATAATAATTTTATTCATATTAGGTATTTTAAAATCACTGATAGCTCTGGTACGTTTCGTCTTTATATACTTGACTTACCCTGGGAAAAATATTATATATAATTATATAAAAAATTTCTATATATAATTATACATATATGTATATGTGTGTGTGTGTGTAAATTCTTTGTCCCTATATGGTCACATATATAATCATATATAATTCTTTATACAGCACAAAATCTCCTGGGGATATCCCACAGATGTGCTGAGGACGTAGAAACGTCTCCAGGACGTTCTCAGGACGTACTCTGGACATCTCTTGGATATTTGTGCTATAGGGTGGATTGTATTTGTGTAAGTTTTTTTTCGTGAATATATATAATTGTGCACGATTATATATAACTATACAGTGAGACGCAAAATTCATATATGATTTTTTATCTTTCAGTTTTGATAAAGTACGGCGGAATATGAAACTGTTTTCACACATACACAAGCCCGAAAACGCTACGAATCTCTCGATTTGTGAATTGATACTATCCCCAGATAGCATAAATAATTCAAAAAAAATTTAGTCGCATATCACTAATTCTGAGTTTATTTTTAAAAAGAATTCTTTTCATTGAACTGAACTCTGAAGAATTCTTTTTGTATCTGAAAATGAACTCAAAATTGGTGACTTACAATTTTTTTTTAATTTTTTTTTAATTCTCTGTGCTAATTATTATCTCTGGGATAATTATTTGCGTCAAGCACACTTGAAATTCTACGTTCTATTATTGTTTTATCGTTGATATTATTCTATTATTACATCATATATATCCTCTGTTATATATTCTCCTATATTCATAGATATATAATCAGAGATGTCGCGACGTTTACAGTTTTCATCGAATAGCTCTTATCTTATCGTTATTAATAAAGTATATAACAGAGATAAATAACATAAATAACAGAGATAAATGTTCCGATATTATTGTATGATTCACTGTTGCATTTATTTCACCACTTGACAATTAGAGCCTCATCACTTGCGGATCTAAATCAGGTTGCGTGATGCTTTCTTCCCGCTTGATTATTCGGTTTACAATGTTGGTCAATATAAGTAAAAGTAGACTACACACTAGACAAATAATCACAATTTCACTTTATGATACTCATATGAACAATCCAGAATCGAGAACATCGTTACCTGATAATGGTGATGAGGAGTGTTATGTTGACGAGATAATTGGCGCGCATCCACCATCAGAAACATGCCGAACGCTTTATCCTTTCGATGGTAAGAAAGTAGAGAGAAAGCGGAATGTTTCTCGAAAACTTCCAGATATATAATTTAAGAGAAAAGAAGAATATATAATACAAATATTCATATAGTCCAAAAATATTACACCAACATTAAATTCAAAAAACTTTTAACTATGTCGCTAGAGATGATAGCGATATTATCATGACTTTAAAGTGTTACCTTCTGGGACTTGTAATAAATCTTAAACCCAAACATTGCTGTAAGGTTTTCTTAGTTAATTCAAGATTGCCCTGCAATTAAATTAATATCATTTTGATATTCATCAAAATATAACTACCTTATCATCTTAAGCTTCGATAGTATCAGCGCTGTCCTTTGATAAAGAAAATCACTACAATATTGTATTTCTATGCAAAAAAAAATTTATTTACTGAGATACAACAACATTTTAGTAATAATAACATTAGCTTTGATTCTATGTGGGTAGTCGTTTTATTTTTACTATTACACACAATTATCAGTAAGTAAGCACATACACGTTTTAGAAATGTTTTATAAACGTTAGAACTAAACATTTTATAACCATTTCCAAAACGTTTCATGACATTTCTGAAACGTTCCACATGAGTAAAAATGTCCACTCAAAAAACGTTATTTTTGCGAAAGAAATCGTTAAAAAAACGTTTTAAAACGTTTTATAAACGTCTCATAAATAAAGTTTTAGAAAGGTTTTTGTTAAAAATGTTATTATTACTAAAATGTTGCTGTATCTCAATAAATTAACTTTTTTTGCATAGAAATACGTTTCTTAATAGTGTTTTACGGTTCGGAAACTATAGATACATTTAAGAAAAGTTTCTAATATGTGTATGTGTTATTTGGGTATAGAAATAATTCAGTTATAAAAAAATAATTCAGGATATATAAATAATAATTTTTATTCCAAGGTAACATTAATTTTTTTGCAAATAAAGTTACCGTAGATAGGAGATATATTGGCGGTAATAAAATACAACGCATTTAAATAAATTCTACGAATTTTTTATTAACTTAGTTGCTCATTTCTGGTAGGAAAGTGAAACATCACATTATATCGCTATTCTTCAGCGTTTTCATCGCTAAGCTCATTAAGCATGGAATTTCACTGTAATAATAAGGTACACTGAATGTTGCCTATCTGTTGGATCTGCTGCATCGCATTGAAGGCCTATTACCATTGTCAATGTAGATTATAGGGTGCCTTCGTCACGGTTACTAATTAACAGGTGCAAGGCTTGCACGAGCATTGTCCGCCCGTCTTGCAGCCGCATTTATCTGTAAAAAGAAAGACAATTTATTTACACAGAATCCTCTAAAGCTTCTGTCTTATTGCGCCTATCGTGTGAGAAAAAGACGTGAACAGCGTAATTTAGTCGTGCTAATAGCGCAATACAATTATACGAGTTAGCGGTACACACATTTAATCATTGCGCGTAAATTTCAAAAATATCCAGGATTCACTCCAAGAGTGAAGAAAGAGCGGAGAGAATGAGTCGGCGCGAAAGAAGCGTGAACGAAAGAGGAATGCATCCCGGGAAATCATTGTTCATTTCATTATGAGCAATAATCGAAACGACCGTCGAAGTTCCGAGAAAAACATGACGCGCAATTCCACTACAGCGGAATGTGCCGCGGAATTACGACGCAAACGGTGCTAAACGGTACGACGAACAGGCGTTGGCTGCAGCCGTTATTACTCGGTCATTGCACGGTATAACATAAAAGTAGTACAGTCGCTCTCGTTCTTGATAGTCGATACGCTCAACTTTGTAAGAGGGAGACACACAGAGAGAGAGAGAGAGAGAGAGAGAGAGAGAGAGAGAGAGAGAGAGAGAGAAGGAAAGAGAGAGAGAGAGAGAGGGAGGGAGAACCTTGCAATTGATAACGATTAAAAATAATGGATCGTTAGGGGCGTTGGCGATAAAATATAGGACGAATTTCTCGCGACGAGAAATGAAAAATAAATTGACATGATCGTGGAAGCAAACAATACGGGCTGTTAATTTCTGACGTAAATGTAAGCGCTGTCAATTTCTGACGTAAATGTAAGCGTAATTACCTTTGCATCCAGAATCACAGCACGAGCAGCTGTCACCGCACTTACAGTCCTTGCACTTGTCTGTGAATAATATGAAAATTATTACTTATTAGATACGTTTCCAAACAGCACATGTACATCCAAAGGATGTACTTAGGACGTATTTAGGACGTAAGGACGTTTTTATGATGATTTTAGGACGTCTTTTGGATATCTGTGCTGTCTGGATTACAAATGTTCGTATTGCTTATTACAGATACATTACAAATATATATATATATATATATATATATATATATATATATATATATATATATATATAT